>NC_092088.1:8450278-8685278 GCF_045679555.1 Salvelinus alpinus
AGACGAGGAGAGGAGAGAGACGAGGAGAGGAGAGAGACGAGGAGAGGAGAGAGACGAGGAGAGGAGAGGAGAGAGACGAGTGACGAGGAGAGGAGAGAGACGAGTGACGAGGAGAGAGACGAGGAGAGGAGAGAGACGAGTGACGAGGAGAGAGACGAGTGACGAGGAGAGGAGAGAGACGAGTGACGAGGAGAGAGACGAGTGACGAGGAGAGGAGAGAGACGAGTGACGAGGAGAGAGACGAGTGACGAGGAGAGAGACGAGTGACGAGGAGAGAGACGAGTGACGAGGAGAGGAGAGAGACGAGTGACGAGGAGAGGAGAGAGACGAGTGACGAGGAGAGGAGAGAGACGAGTGACGAGGAGAGGAGAGAGACGAGGAGAGAGACGAGTGACGAGGAGAGGAGAGAGACGAGGAGAGACGAGTGGAGAGACGAGAGACGAGGAGAGACGAGTGGAGAGACGAGGAGAGACGAGTGGAGAGACGAGTGGAGAGACGAGAAACGAGGAGAGACGAGTGGAGAGACGAGTGACGAAGAGAGTGGAGAGACGAGGAGAGTGGAGAGAGGGACGAGAGAGACGAGGGAGAGGAGAGAGAGACGAGGGAGAGGAGAGAGAGACGAGGGAGAGGAGAGAGAGACGAGGGAGAGGAGAGAGAGACGAGGGAGAGGAGAGAGAGACGAGTGACGAGGAGAGAGAGACGAGTGACGAGGAGAGAGAGACGAGTGACGAGGAGAGAGAGACGAGGACGAGGAGAGAGAGACGAGTGACGAGGAGAGAGAGACGAGTGACGAGGAGAGAGAGACGAGTGACGAGGAGAGGAGAGAGACGAGTGACGAGGAGAGGAGAGAGACGAGTGACGAGGAGAGGAGAGAGACGAGTGACGAGGAGAGGAGAGAGACGAGGAGAGAGACGAGTGACGAGGAGAGAGACGAGTGACGAGGAGAGGAGAGAGACGAGTGACGAGGAGAGGAGAGAGACGAGGAGAGGAGAGAGACGAGTGACGAGGAGAGAGACGAGGAGAGGAGAGAGACGAGTGACGAGGAGAGGAGAGAGACGAGTGACGAGGAGAGGAGAGAGACGAGTGACGAGGAGAGGAGAGAGACGAGGAGAGGAGAGAGACGAGTGACGAGGAGAGGAGAGAGACGAGTGACGAGGAGAGGAGAGAGACGAGTGACGAGGAGAGGAGAGAGACGAGGAGAGGAGAGAGACGAGGAGAGGAGAGAGACGAGTGACGAGGAGAGGAGAGAGACGAGGAGAGAGACGAGGAGAGAGACGAGGAGAGGAGAGAGACGAGTGACGAGGAGAGGAGAGAGACGAGGAGAGAGACGAGGAGAGGAGAGAGACGAGTGACGAGGAGAGGAGAGAGACGAGGAGAGGAGAGAGACGAGTGACGAGGAGAGGAGAGAGACGAGTGACGAGGAGAGGAGAGAGACGAGTGACGAGGAGAGGAGAGAGACGAGTGACGAGGAGAGAGACGAGGAGAGAGACGAGGAGAGAGACGAGTGACGAGGAGAGGAGAGAGACGAGGAGAGGAGAGAGACGAGAGACGAGTGGAGAGACGAGTGACGAAGAGAGTGGAGAGAGGGACGAGAGAGACGAGGGAGAGACGAGGGAGAGGAGAGAGAGACGAGGGAGAGGAGAGAGAGACGAGTGACGAGGAGAGAGAGACGAGTGACGAGGAGAGAGAGACGAGTGACGAGGAGAGAGAGACGAGGACGAGGAGAGAGAGACGAGTGACGAGGAGAGAGAGACGAGTGACGAGGAGAGAGAGACGAGTGACGAGGAGAGAGAGACGAGTGACGAGGAGAGAGAGACGAGTGACGAGGAGAGGAGAGAGACGAGTGACGAGGAGAGGAGAGACGAGTGACGAGGAGAGGAGAGAGGCGAGTGACGAGGAGAGAGGAGAGAGACGAGTGACGAGGAGAGGAGAGAGACGAGTGACGAGGAGAGGAGAGAGACGAGGAGAGGAGAGAGACGAGTGACGAGGAGAGAGACGAGGAGAGGAGAGAGACGAGTGACGAGGAGAGGAGAGAGACGAGTGACGAGGAGAGGAGAGGAGAGAGACGAGGAGAGGAGAGGAGAGAGACGAGGAGAGGAGAGAGACGAGTGACGAGGAGAGGAGAGAGACGAGTGACGAGGAGAGGAGAGAGACGAGGAGAGGAGAGAGACGAGTGACGAGGAGAGGAGAGAGACGAGGAGAGAGACGAGGAGAGGAGAGAGACGAGTGACGAGGAGAGGAGAGAGACGAGGAGAGAGACGAGGAGAGGAGAGAGACGAGTGACGAGGAGAGGAGAGAGACGAGGAGAGAGACGAGTGACGAGGAGAGGAGAGAGACGAGTGACGAGGAGAGGAGAGGAGAGAGACGAGTGACGAGGAGAGAGACGAGTGACGAGGAGAGAGACGAGGAGAGAGACGAGGAGAGAGACGAGGAGAGAGACGAGGAGAGAGACGAGGAGAGAGACGAGTGACGAGTGACGAGGAGAGAGACGAGTGACGAGGAGAGAGACGAGTGACGAGGAGAGAGACGAGTGACGAGGAGAGAGACGAGTGACGAGGAGAGAGACGAGTGACGAGGAGAGAGACGAGTGACGAGGAGAGAGACAAGTGACGAGGAGAGAGACGAGTGACGAGGAGAGAGACGAGTGACGAGGAGAGGAGAGGAGAGAGACGAGGAGAGGAGAGAGACGAGTGACGAGGAGAGGAGAGAGACGAGTGAGAGGAGAGAGACGAGGAGAGGAGAGAGACGAGTGACGAGGAGAGGAGAGAGACGAGGAGAGAGACGAGGAGAGGAGAGAGACGAGTGACGAGGAGAGGAGAGAGACGAGGAGAGAGACGAGGAGAGGAGAGAGACGAGGAGAGAGACGAGGAGACGAGTGACGAGGAGAGGAGAGAGACGAGTGACGAGGAGAGGAGAGAGACGAGTGACGAGGAGAGGAGAGAGACGAGTGACGAGGAGAGAGACGAGTGACGAGGAGAGAGACGAGTGACGAGGAGAGAGACGAGTGACGAGGAGAGAGACGAGTGACGAGGAGAGAGACGAGTGACGAGGAGAGAGACGAGTGACGAGGAGAGAGACGAGTGACGAGGAGAGAGACGAGTGACGAGGAGAGAGACAAGTGACGAGGAGAGAGACAAGTGACGAGGAGAGAGACAAGTGACGAGGAGAGAGACAAGTGACGAGGAGAGGAGAGAGACAAGTGACGAGGAGAGGAGAGAGACGAGTGACGAGGAGAGAGACGAGTGACGAGGAGAGAGACAAGTGACGAGGAGAGAGACAAGTGACGAGGAGAGAGACAAGTGACGAGGAGAGGAGAGAGACAAGTGACGAGGAGAGGAGAGAGACAAGTGACGAGGAGAGGAGAGAGACAAGTGACGAGGAGAGGAGTGTGTGTGTGTGTGTGTGTGTGTGTGTGTGTGTGTGTGTGTGTGTGTGTGTGTGTGTGTGTGTGTGTGTGTGTGTGTGTGTGTGTGTGTGTGTGTGTGTGTGTGTGTGTGTGTGTGTGTGTGTGTGACTGATTGAATGGCTGTGGGTTGTCATAGTAAATTGATTACCTTGCGGTCACGGAATCCCGATCGTGGTTTCTTCTTCTTACCATCCGCTCCTCCCTCCTCGCCCTCCTCTCCGTCGCTGGCCTCCACCGAACTCTCAGACTCTGACTCCGCCGCTTTCACAAACCCCGCCTCCTTTGCCTCGGGATGTTCGTCGAGCTCGACGGAAGGCCCGGCGTCTGCGTAGGCTCTGGGTTTACACAGGAAGTAAACACAGGAAGCAGATTAAAAAAGGAACTCTACTACATTCAAAGCGTTTGTGTTTTCAGCCCACAGACCAGCAGCAAACAGAGTTCAGATAGAGACCTGAGGGAGTGTTGTAGTAGTAGTAGTAGTAGTAGTAGTAGTAGTGAGATGTTTATGCCCTGAGGGAGTGTAGTAGTAGTGAGATGTTCATGCCCTGAGGGAGTGTAGTAGTAGTAGTAGTAGTAGTAGTAGTAGTAGTAGTAGTAGTAGTGAGATGTTTATGCCCTGGGGGAGTGTAGTAGTAGTAGTGAGATGTTTATGCCCTGGGGGAGTGTAGTAGTAGTAGTGAGATGTTTATGCCCTGGGGGAGTGTAGTAGTAGTAGTAGTATTAGTGAGATGGCCATGCCCTGAGGGAGTGTTGTAGTAGTAGTAGTAGTAGTAGTGAGATGGCCATGGCCTGAGGGAGTGTAGTAGTAGTAGTAGTAGTAGTAGTAGTAGTAGTAGTAGTAGTAGTGAGATGGCCATGCCCTGAGGGAGTGTTGTAGTAGTAGTAGTAGTAGTAGTAGTAGTGAGATGGCCATGCCCTGAGGGAGTGTTGTAGTAGTAGTAGTAGTAGTGAGATGGCCATGGCCTGAGGGAGTGTAGTAGTAGTAGTAGTAGTAGTGAGATGGTCATGCCCTGGGGGAGTGTTGTGGTAGTAGTAGTGAGATGGTCATGCCCTGAGGGATTGTAGTAGTAGTAGTAGTATTATTAGTAGTAGTGAGATGGCCATGCCCTGAGGGAGTGTTGTAGTAGTAGTAGTAGTAGTAGTGAGATGGCCATGGCCTGAGGGAGTGTAGTAGTAGTAGTAGTAGTAGTAGTAGTAGTAGTAGTAGTAGTAGTGAGATGGTCATGCCCTGGGGGAGTGTTGTGGTAGTAGTAGTGAGATGGTCATGCCCTGAGGGATTGTAGTAGTAGTAGTTGTAGTAGTAGTAGTGGTAGTAGTAGTGAGATGGCCATGGCCTGAGGGAGTGTAGTAGTAGTAGTAGTAGTAGTAGTAGTAGTAGTAGTAGTAGTAGTGAGATGGTCATGCCCTGGGGGTGTGTTGTAGTAGTAGTAGTAGTGAGATGGTCATGCCCTGAGGGAGTGTAGTAGTAGTAGTAGTAGTAGTAGTAGTGAGATGGTCATGCCCTGAGGGATTGTAGTAGTAGTAGTAGTAGTGAGATGGTCATGCCCTGGGGGAGTGTTGTAGTAGTAGTAGTAGTAGTAGTAGTAGTAGTAGTGAGATGGTCATTCCCTGGGGGAGTGTAGTAGTAGTAGTAGTAGTAGTAGTAGTAGTAGTAGTGAGATGGTCATGCAGTAGTAGTAGTAGTAGTAGTAGTAGTAGTAGTAGTAGTGAGATGGTCATGCCCTGGGGGTGTGTAGTAGTAGTAGTAGTGAGATGGTCATGCAGTAGTAGTAGTAGTAGTAGTAGTAGTAGTAGTGAGATGGTCATGCAGTAGTAGTAGTAGTAGTAGTAGTAGTAGTAGTAGTAGTAGTAGTAGTAGTAGTAGTAGTAGTAGTAGTAGTAGTAGTAGTAGTAGTAGTAGTAGTAGTGAGATGGTCATGCAGTAGTAGTAGTAGTAGTAGTAGTAGTAGTAGTAGTAGTAGTAGTAGTGAGATGGTCATGCAGTAGTAGTAGTAGTAGTAGTAGTAGTAGTAGTAGTAGTAGTAGTAGTAGTGAGATGGTCATGCAGTAGTAGTAGTAGTAGTAGTAGTAGTAGTAGTGAGATGGTCATGCAGTAGTAGTAGTAGTAGTAGTAGTAGTAGTAGTAGTGAGATGGTCATGCAGTAGTAGTAGTAGTAGTAGTGAGATGGTCATGCAGTAGTAGTAGTAGTAGTAGTAGTGAGATGGTCATGCAGTAGTAGTAGTAGTAGTAGTAGTAGTGAGATGGTCATGCAGTAGTAGTAGTAGTAGTAGTAGTAGTAGTAGTAGTAGTAGTAGTAGTAGTAGTAGTAGTAGTAGTAGTAGTAGTAGTAGTGAGATGGTCATGCAGTAGTAGTAGTAGTAGTAGTAGTAGTAGTAGTAGTGAGATGGTCATGCAGTAGTAGTAGTAGTAGTAGTAGTAGTAGTAGTAGTAGTAGTAGTAGTAGTAGTAGTAGTAGTAGTAGTAGTAGTGAGATGGTCATGCCCTGTGGCTAAGGGGTTAACTCTACACACTACTACTGCAATGCAGCCCACAGACCAATGCAGAATCTAACACAATGTTTAATCTAACACAACTGTGTGTGTGTTTAACAGAGATAAAGGCAAGAGAGAGAGAGAAAGAAAGAAAAAGAAAGAAAAATATGTATTTGCAAAGAAAGTGTGTGTGTTGTGTCTAGTAATCTTGTAGTCTAGTACTGTCATTCTGTTAGCTAGGACCAACTACTTTAAGTGCTTCCTGTCTTCCCAGTAGTCTACTTGGTGTGTGAACTGCTTCCTGTCTTCCCAGTAGTCTTCTTGGTGTGTGAACTGCTTCCTGTCTTCCCAGTAGTCTTCTTGGTATGTGAACTGCTTCCTGTCTTCCCAGTAGTCTACTTGGCGTGTGAACTGGCAAAGAAATGATCAGTCTATCATTTTAAATGGTAGGTTTATTTGAACAGTGAGAGACAGAATAACAACAAAAAAATCCAGAAAAACGCATGTCAAAAACGTTATAAACAGATTTGCATTTTAATGAGGGAAATAAGTATTTGACCCCCTCTCAACCAGAAAGATTTCTGGCTCCCAGGTGTCTTTTATACAGGTAACGAGCTGAGATTAGGAGCACACTCTTAAAGGGAATGCTCCTAATCTCAGTTTGTTACCTGTATAAAAGACACCTGTCCACAGAAGCAATCAATCAATCAGATTCCAAACTCTCCACCATGGCCAAGACCAAAGAGCTCTCCAAGGATGTCAGGGACAAGATTGTAGATCTACACAAGGCTGGAATGGGCTACAAGACCATCGCCAAGCAGCTTGGTGAGAAGGTGACAACAGTTGGTGCGATTGTTCGCAAATGGAAGAAACACAAAAGAACTGTCAATCTCCCTCGGCCTGGGGCTCCATGCAAGATCTCACCTCGTGGAGTTGCAATGAGCATGAGAACGATGAGGAATCAGCCCAGAACTACACAGGAGGATCTTGTCAATGATCTCAAGGCAGCTGGGACCATAGTCACCAAGAAAACAATTGGTAACAGACTACGCCGTGAAGGACTGAAATCCTGCAGCGCCCGCAAGGTCCCCTTGCTTAAGAAAGCACATATACATGCCCGTCTGAAGTTTGCCAATGAACATCTGAATGATTCAGAGGACAACTGGGTGAAAATGTTGTGGTCAGATGAGACCAAAATGGAGCTCTTTGGCATCAACTCAACTCGCCGTGTTTGGAGGAGGAGGAATGCTGCCTATGACCCCAAGAACACCATCCCCACCGTCAAACATGGAGGTGGAAACATTATGCTTTGGGGGTGTTTTTCTGCTAAGGGGACAGGACAACTTCACCGCATCAAAGGGACGATGGACGGGGCCATGTACCGTCAAATCTTGGGTGAGAACCTCCTTCCCTCAGCCAGGGCATTGAAAATGGGTCGTGGATGGGTATTCCAGCATGACAATGACCCAAAACACACGGCCAAGGTAACAAAGGAGTGGCTCAAGAAGAAGCACATTAAGGTCCTGGAGTGGACTAGCCAGTCTCCAGACCTTAATCCCATAGAAAATCTGTGGAGGGAGCTTAAAGTTCCAGTTGCTAAACGTCAGCCTCGAAACCTTAATGACTTGGAGAAGATCTGCAAAGAGGAGTGGGACAAAATCCCTCCTGAGATGTGTGCAAACCTGGTGGCCAACTACAAGAAACGTCTGACCTCTGTGATTGCCAACAAGGGTTTTGCCACCAAGTACTAAGTCATGTTTTGCAGAGGGGTCAAATACTTATTTCCCTCAAAATGCAAAACAATGTATAACATTTTTGACATGTGTTTTTCTGGATTTTTTTGTTGTTATTCTGTCTCTCACTGTTCAAATAAACCTACCATTAAAATGATAGACTGGTCATTTCTTCGTCAGTGGGCAAACGTACAAAATCATATACTTTTTCCCCTGACTGTAGTTTACCCTGCGAGCACAACCCATGTGGAGTTCCAGGTCTCTGGCAGCGTTTGGAACTGCCGATCTGCGGTCAAGAACACAGAGCTCATCTCAGCGTATTCTGCTCTGCAGGCCCTTGACTTCCCGGCCCTGACGGAGACATGATCACCCCAGAGAACACTGCTACTCCAGCTGCTCTCTCGTCGTCTGACTATGTTTTCTCTCCTAGTCCGAGAGCATCTGGTCGTCGCTGTGGTGGCACAGGCCTACTCATTTCTCCTAAGTGGAAATGTTCTCTTTTCTCCCCCTGTCCGTCTCCTCTGTCACCGCATTTGAATTCCATGTGGTCACTGTCACTTTTCCACTCAAGCTTAACATTGTCATCTATCGCCCACCAGGTGCCCTTACAGAATTCCTCAATGAGCTTGACAGTGACCGCATGGACTTCAAATACAGTGACAGAGGAGATGCACATTTCCTGACGATGGCTCACCAGTCTTCGTACTTGGCGACTTCAACCTCCCGACATCTGCCTTCGATTCATTTCTTTCCAACTCTCTCTTTCCCCTCCTTGCCGCTTGACCTCATCTTTCCCAGTCCACTCCAATTTACAAGGCAGGCAATATGCTTGACCTCCTTTTTACGAGAGGCTGCTAATCTCACTGTAACCCCCCTCCAGGTCTCTGTTCTCCTACTAATCTCACTGTAACCCCCCTCCAGGTCTCTGTTCTCCTACTAATCTCACTGTAACCCCCCTCCAGGTCTCTGTTCTCCTACTAATCTCACTGTAACCCCCCTCCAGGTCTCTGTTCTCCTACTAATCTCACTGTAACCCCCCTCCAGGTCTCTGTTCTCCTACTAATCTCACTGTAACCCCCCTCCAGGTCTCTGTTCTCCTACTAATCTCACTGTAACCCCCCTCCAGGTCTCTGTTCTCCTACTAATCTCACTGTAACCCCCCTCCAGGTCTCTGTTCTCCTACTAATCTCACTGTAAACCCCCTCCAGGTCTCTGTTCTCCTACTAATCTCACTGTAACCCCCCTCCAGGTCTCTGTTCTCCTACTAATCTCACTGTAACCCCCCCTCCAGGTCTCTGTTCTCCTACTAATCTCACTGTAACCCCCCTCCAGGTCTCTGTTCTCCTACTAATCTCACTGTAACCCCCCTCCAGGTCTCTGTTCTCCTACTAATCTCACTGTAACCCCCCTCCAGGTCTCTGTTCGCCTACTAATCTCACTGTAACCCCCTCCAGGTCTCTGTTCTCCTACTAATCTCACTGTAACCCCCCTCCAGGTCTCTGTTCTCCTACTAATCTCACTGTAACCCCCTCCAGGTCTCTGTTCTCCTACTAATCTCACTGTAACCCCCCTCCAGGTCTCTGTTCGCCTACTAATCTCACTGTAACCCCCCTCCAGGTCTCTGTTCTCCTACTAATCTCACTGTAACCCCCTCCAGGTCTCTGTTCTCCTACTAATCTCACTGTAACCCCCTCCAGGTCTCTGTTCTCCTACTAATCTCACTGTAACCTTCTCCAGGTCTCTGTTCTCCTACTAATCTCACTGTAACCCCCCTCCAGGTCTCTGTTCTCCTACTAATCTCACTGTAACCTTCCTCCAGGTCTCTGTTCTCCTACTAATCTCACTGTAACCCCCCTCCAGGTCTCTGTTCTCCTACTAATCTCACTGTAACCTTCTCCAGGTCTCTGTTCTCCTACTAATCTCACTGTAACCCCCCCCCAGGTCTCTGTTCTCCTACTAATCTCACTGTAACCTTCCTCCAGGTCTCTGTTCTCCTACTAATCTCACTGTAACCCCCCTCCAGGTCTCTGTTCTCCTACTAATCTCACTGTAACCCCCCCTCCAGGTCTCTGTTCTCCTACTAATCTCACTGTAACCCCCCTCCAGGTCTCTGTTCTCCTACTAATCTCACTGTAACCCCCCTCCAGGTCTCTGTTCTCCTACT
Organism: Salvelinus alpinus; assembly: GCF_045679555.1. Classification (NCBI taxonomy): domain Eukaryota; kingdom Metazoa; phylum Chordata; class Actinopteri; order Salmoniformes; family Salmonidae; genus Salvelinus; species Salvelinus alpinus. The sequence continues at coordinate 8,460,054 of NC_092088.1, forward strand.
AATCTCACTGTAACCCCCTCCAGGTCTCTGTTCTCCTACTAATCTCACTGTAACCCCCCTCCAGATCTCTGTTCTCCTACTAATCTCACTGTAACCCCCCCTCCAGGTCTCTGTTCTCCTACTAATCTCACTGTAACCCCCCTCCAGGTCTCTGTTATCCTACTAATCTCACTGTAACCTTCTCCAGGTCTCTGTTCTCCTACTAATCTCACTGTAACCCCCCTCCAGGTCTCTGTTCTCCTACTAATCTCACTGTAACCCCCCTCCAGGTCTCTGTTCTCCTACTAATCTCACTGTAACCCCCCTCCAGGTCTCTGTTCTGTACCTACGGAACAGGAAGAGGAACTGCCCCTCCCTACCTTCAGGATATGATCAAACCCTACACCCCAACCCATCCACTACAAGACCATGGTGTTTACCTACGGAACAGGAACTGCCCCTCCCTACCTTCAGGCTATGATCAAACCCTACACCCCAACCCATCCACTACAAGACCATGGTGTTTACCTATGGAACAGGAAGAGGAACTGCCCCTCCCTACCTTCAGGATATGATCAAACCCTACACCCCAACCCGAGTACTCCGTTCTGCCACCTCTGGTCTCTTGGCCCTTCCACTCCCACGGGGGGAGGGGGGCAGCTCCCGCTCAGCCCAAGCTCTTCTACCCCCCCAGTCTGACTTTACTGATAGTGCATTTTTCATCAATAACCTAGCTACCTGACTGTGATATGTGGTTGTCCCACCTAGCTATCTAAAGATGAATATACTAACTACTGTGATGTGGTTGTCCCACCTAGCCATCTTAAGATGAATGCACTAACTGTAAATCGCTCTGGATAAAAGAGTCTGCTAAATGACAAATGTTGAATTGAAATATGTGGTGATCTGTGTTTTGGGTCAATTCTGAGTTTTAATCAGACAGTGTAGAGGTCAAGAAGTCACACGTGTGTGTGTGTGTGTGTGTGTGTGTGTGTGTGTGTGTGTGTGTGTGTGTGTGTGTGTGTGTGTGTGTGTGTGTGTGTTCATACCTGGTCCAGAGCAGTCCAGCGCTGGCTGAGGCCCCGGTCACACCCACCAGAGCTGCTAGCATCAGTCTCCTCTTACTGGCCCCGCCCCTCACAGCCTCACCATGGTAACGACGTGACAACTGCACCAGCCCCAACGCTACCGCCGACAACGCCCGCAAGCGGTACATTCTGGAGAGAGAGAGAGAGAGAGAGAGATGTAAAACCAGAGGTGCAAGAATTTCTCACATGGAGATGTGACTTGTAACATTGTTAAATGTTTAGCAAATGTCTTGGATACACCAGAAATAGAAAGGTAGGTCTTTACAATACATTTTTGGGGGGAATATATTTAAAGACACTATTCCCCGAATAGCTGTATATAATTAAACACATCCAAAGACTTTGAAACACAATCTCATCAGAGAGCTATAACTGCTACTCACAATCCCATCAGAGAGCTGTAACTGCTACTCACAATCCCATCAGAGAGCTGTAACTGCTACTCATAATCCCATCAGAGAGCTGTAACTGCTACTCACAATCCCATCAGAGAGCTGTAACTGCTACTCACAATCCCATCAGAGAGCTGTAACTGCTACTCACAATCCCATCAGAGAGCTGTAACTGCTACTCACAATCCCATCAGAGAGCTGTAACTGCTACTCACAATCCCATCAGAGAGCTGTAACTGCTACTCATAATCCCATCAGAGAGCTGTAACTGCTACCCATAATCCCATCAGAGAGCTACTCATAATCCCATCAGAGAGCTGTAACTGCTATCCATAATCCCATCAGAGAGCTGTAACTGCTACCCATAATCCCATCAGAGAGCTGTAACTGCTACCCATAATCCCATCAGAGAGCTACTCATAATCCCATCAGAGAGCTACTCATAATCCCATCAGAGAGCTGTAACTGCTACCCATAATCCCATCAGAGAGCTGTAACTGCTACTCACAATCCCATCAGAGAGCTGTAACTGCTACTCACAATCCCATCAGAGAGCTGTAACTGCTACCCATAATCCCATCAGAGAGCTACTCATAATCCCATCAGAGAGCTGTAACTGCTATTTATAATCCCATCAGAGAGATGTAACTGCTAGTCATAATCCCATCAGAGAGATGTAACTGCTACTCATAATCCCATCAGAGAGCTGTAACTGCTACTCACAATCCCATCAGAGAGCTGTAACTGCTACTCACAATCCCATCAGAAAGCTGTAACTGCTACCCATAATCCCATCAGAGAGCTACTCATAATCCCATCAGAGAGCTGTAACTGCTACTCACAATCCCATCAGAGCTGCTCATAATCCCATCAGAGAGCTGTAACTGCTATTTATAATCCCATCAGAGAGATGTAACTGCTAGTCATAATCCCATCAGAGAGATGTAACTGCTACTCACAATCCCATCAGAGAGCTGTAACTGCTACTCACAATCCCATCAGAGAGCTGTAACTGCTACTCACAATCCCATCAGAGAGCTGTAACTGCTACTCACAATCCCATCAGAGAGCTGTAACTGCTACCCATAATCCCATCAGAGAGCTACTCATAATCCCATCAGAGAGCTGTAACTGCTACTTATAATCCCATCAGAGAGATGTAACTGCTAGTCATAATCCCATCAGAGAGATGTAACTGCTACTCATAATCCCATCAGAGAGCTGTAACTGCTACTCACAATCCCATCAGAGAGCTGTAACTGCTACTCACAATCCCATCAGAAAGCTGTAACTGCTACCCATAATCCCATCAGAGAGCTACTCATAATCCCATCAGAGAGCTGTAACTGCTACTCACAATCCCATCAGAGCTGCTCATAATCCCATCAGAGAGCTGTAACTGCTACTTATAATCCCATCAGAGAGATGTAACTGCTAGTCATAATCCCATCAGAGAGATGTAACTGCTACTCACAATCCCATCAGAGAGCTGTAACTGCTACTCACAATCCCATCAGAGAGCTGTAACTGCTACTCACAATCCCATCAGAGAGTTTAACTGTTACTCATAATCCCATCAGAGAGCTGTAACTGCTACTCATAATCCCATCAGAGAGCTGCTCATAATCCCATCAGAGAGCTGTAACTGCTACTCACAATCCCATCAGAGAGTTTAACTGTTACTCATAATCCCATCAGAGAGCTGTAACTGTTACTCATCCCATCTAAAAGTTGTCAAATGAATAGCTCATTATTCATCTAATAAAATCTGTCAACAATGAAGTGGGATATTCATAGCAGACAGTCCTTTGCGTTTGAAAGCCACGTGGCGTGCCAAGTATAGATTTATAGGTGCCAACTGCGCTGGGCCTAGCACTGCTACACACCATATCCCCATCTCCCCGCAGCACAGGCTCCTCCCCCAGAATGAACAGATGAATATAATAGAACCTAAAAATAAAGTCCTCTAGCCTTAGTCCACACGTTGAGTCCCCTCTGAAAATGTATTTTGGGCCTATCACTGCGACACTACGACATTACTTCGTGCAAAGCTAACACACACACTAAAAGAATGGTGCGAGAGGGAATAGCAGCTGTTTTATAGGCTCTTGACCAATTCTGCTGTTGTGCATAACATAAAATAAAACATTTGCACTGACTTTTGTACATCATGTTTTTGCCATCGTTTCCTATGACCGAAAAGAGCATCCTGTTGCCTAGTCACTTTACCCCTACCTACAATAAAAAAAAATAAACATTCCAGGTGAAGCTGGTTGAGAGAATACTTGAGAGAATAAGAGTGTGCAAAGCTGTCAAAGCAATGGGAGGCTACTTTAAAAGAATCTCAAATATAAACTACATTTTGATTTGTTTATCACTATTTTATTGGTTACCATATGATTCCATGTGTCATTTCATAGTTTTGATGTCAGTTTCTCCCCCTGCATTGTTGGGAAGGGCCCGGAAAGCCTTTCGCGGTTAGTCTACACATGTTGTTTACGATACGTGTTTTTTTTTTTTTTTGACACACATGCTACCAACCCTTTTGCCTTTGCTAGCCAATCAATAGCTTAAAAAAAAAAAAAATCCTGGATTCCTTATCAATTTAAATGAATAAACACAGGAGAAGGAATGTATCCCGATACGCCTCTGGTGAAAAGTAGTTGACTATATAGGGAGTCGTTTGGGATCACATCCAAACCTATATATGAGTTGGTGGTCAGGTCACAGTAAACCAATTCGTAACAGTGCTTGGCCTTATCTCTAAAAACTTCATTTGGAACATGACTCATTTAAAATTTGTTCCAGTGTCACGGCAAGATGATTAACAATTAAAGAGAGGTCCCCCTTGTGATGTCTCTGTGGCTCCAGTATTCCTGTGATCTACACACACACACACACCTCAATGCATCATGCCCTCCGAGGTCGTAGCCACCTGTCGATATTCCATTACCGATCCAGGTCCCGACTGTCACACTCACTGATTCAGCAGAAAGAAAGAAAATAAATAAAAAATAACCACGAGGAATATGCTAATTGGACGATCGGTAGTCCATGACAACGGGGACAGGGTCTCTAAGGGCATTAGGAGAGGTGCTGTTTAAAACAGGACAGAGAGACAGGTGAGGATCTACTATAGTAGCAGGGACACAAGGCCTGCTGAGGTAGGATATACTATAGTATCAGGGACACAAGGCCTGCTGAGGTAGGATATACTATAGTAGCAGGGACACAAGGCCTGCTGGGGTAGGATCTACTATAGTAGCAGGGACAAGGCCTGGTGGGGTAGAATCTACTATAGTAGCAGGGACACAAGGCCTGCTGGGGTAGGATCTACTATAGTAGCAGGGACACAAGGCCTGGTGGGGTAGAATCTACTATAGTAGCAGGGACACAAGGCCTGGTGGGGTAGAATCTACTATAGTAGCAGGGACACAAGGCCTGGTGGGGTAGGATCTACTATAGTAGCAGGGACAAGGCCTGGTGGGGTAGGATCTACTATAGTAGCAGGGACACAAGGCCTGGTGGGGTAGGATCTACTATAGTAGCAGGGACACAAGGCCTGCTGGGGTAGGATCTACTATAGTAGCAGGGACACAAGGCCTGGTGGGGTAGGATCTACTATAGTAGCAGGGACAAGGCCTGGTGGGGTAGGATCTACTATAGTAGCAGGGACACAAGGCCTGCTGGGGTAGGATCTACTATAGTAGCAGGGACACAAGGCCTGCTGGGGTAGGATCTACTATAGTAGCAGGGACAAGGCCTGCTGGGGTAGGATCTACTATAGTAGCAGGGACACAAGGCCTGCTGGGGTAGGATCTACTATAGTAGCAGGGACACAAGGCCTGCTGGGGTAGGATCTACTATAGTAGCAGGGACACAAGGCCTGCTGGGGTAGGATCTACTATAGTAGCAGGGACAAGGCCTGCTGGGGTAGGACCTACTATAGTAGCAGGGACACAAGGCCTGCTGGGGTAGGATCTACTATAGTAGCAGGGACACAAGGCCTGCTGGGGTAGGATCTACTATAGTAGCAGGGACACAAGGCCTGCTGGGGTAGGATCTACTATAGTAGCAGGGACACAAGGCCTGCTGGGGTAGGATCTAGTATAGTAGCAGGGACACAAGGCCTGGTGGGGTAGGATCTAGTATAGTAGCAGGGACACAAGGCCTGCTGGGGTAGGATCTACTATAGTAGCAGGGACACAAGGCCTGCTTGGGTAGGATCTACTATAGTAGCAGAGACACAAGGCCTGCTGGGGTAGAATCTACTATAGTAGCAGGGACAAGGCCTGCTGGGGTAGGATCTACTATAGTAGCAGGGACACAAGGCCTGCTGGGGTAGGATCTACTATAGTAGCAGGGACACAAGGCCTGCTGGGGTAGGATCTACTATAGTAGCAGGGACACAAGGCCTGCTGAGGTAGGATATACTATAGTAGCAGGGACAAGGCCTGCTGGGGTAGGATCTACTATAGTAGCAGAGACACAAGGCCTGCTGGGGTAGGATCTACTATAGTAGCAGGGACACAAGGCCTGGTGGGGTAGGATCTACTATAGTAGCAGGGACACAAGGCCTGATGAGGTAGGATCTACTATAGTAGCAGGGACAAGGCCTGCTGGGGTAGGATCTACTATAGTAGCAGGGACACAAGGCCTGCTTGGGTAGGATCTACTATAGTAGCAGGGACACAAGGCCTGCTGGGGTAGGATCTACTATAGTAGCAGGGACACAAGGCCTGCTTGGGTAGGATCTACTATAGTAGCAGGGACACAAGGCCTGCTGGGGTAGGATCTACTATAGTAGCAGGGACACATGGCCTGCTTGGGTAGGAACTACTATAGTAGCAGGGACACAAGGCCTGCTGGGGTAGGATCTACTATAGTAGCAGGGACAAGGCCTGCTGGGGTAGGATCTACTATAGTAGCAGGGACACAAGGCCTGCTGGGGTAGGATCTACTATAGTAGCAGGGACACAAGGCCTGCTGGGGTAGGATCTACTATAGTAGCAGGGACACAAGGCCTGCTTGGGTAGGAACTACTATAGTAGCAGGGACACAAGGCCTGCTGGGGTAGGATCTACTATAGTAGCAGGGACACAAGGCCTGCTTGGGTAGGAACTACTATAGTAGCAGAGACACAAGGCCTGCTGGGGTAGGATCTACTATAGTAGCAGGGATACAAGGCCTGCTGGGGTAGGATCTACTATAGTAGCAGGGACACAAGGCCTGGTGGGGTAGGATCTACTATACTCCTCTCCCTGCTAACGTGATTAGCATGAGGTGGTAAATAACCCCCAAAAATCCTAGGACATATCTGATATGGGCAGAAAGCTTAAATGCTTGTTAAACTAACTGCACTGTCCAATTTACAGTAGCTATTACAGTGAAAGAATACCACACTATTGTTTGAGGAGAGTTCACAATTATGAACTTAAATGTATTAATACACAATTAGGCACATTTGGGTAGTCTTGATACAACATTTTGAACAGACATACAATGATTCATTGGATCAGTCTCAAACTGTGCATGTACACTGCTGCCATCTAGTGGCCAAAATCTAAATTGCGCCTGGGCTGGAATAATACACTATGGCCTTTCAAAGATGGAAAAAAACGTGTTTTTGTACCTTTGTATTATCTTTTACTAGATCTAATGTATTATATTCTCCGACATTAATTTCACATTTCCACAAACTTCGCAGTGTTTCCTTTCAAATGGTATCAAGAATATGCATATCCTTGCTTTCCGGTCCTGAGTTACAGGCAGTTAGATTTGGGTATGCCATTTTAGGGATTTTTTTTTTTTTTTTTAAGGGTGGGCTCCTTAAGAGGTTAAAAGAAATCTGTTCCCAAGTATTCCCACACAGAGAGACATGTGATCCGATACAAATGTAAGAAAGGTTTGAAATTGTTTGTCAAATATATCTGTTTGGGCTTCTTATTTTTTACCCAATTGGTAGTTACAGTCTTGTCCCGTCGCTGCAACTCCCGTACGAACTTTAGAGAGAGAGAGAGAGGCGAAGGTCGAGAGCCGTGTGTCCTCCGAAACGCAACCCAGCCAAGCCGCACTGCTTCTTGACACAATGCCCGCTTAGCCCGGAAGCCAGCCGCACCAATATGTCGGAGGAAACACTGTGCACCTGGCGACCGTGTCAGTGTGCATACGCCCGGCCCGCCACAGGAGTCCCTAGTGCGCGATGGGACAAGGACATCCTGGCCGGCCAAACCATCCCCTAACCCGGATGACGCTGGGCCAAGTGTGCGCCGCGACATCCTGGTTCGAGTCCAGGCTCTCTCTAGTGGCACAGCTAGCACAGCGATGCAGTGCCTTAGACCACTGCGCCACTGGAGAGGCCCCTGTTTGGGCTTCTTGCAGTCAATAAGCAAATTATAAACTGGGTGGTTCGAGCCCTGAATGCTGATTGGCTGACAGTCGTGGTATATCAGTCCGTATACCATGGGTTTGGCCGTGGTATATCAGTCCGTATACCATGGGTATGACAAAACATAGATTTTTAGTGTTCTAATTAAGTTGGTAACAAGCTTATAAAATAGCAATAAGGCACCTCGGGGTTTCTGGTATATGGCCAATATAGCACGGCTAAGTGCTATATCCAGGCACCTCGCGTTGCGTCGTATATAAGAACAACCCTTAGCTGTGGAATATTGGCCATATACCACAACCCCTCAGACTTTATTGCTTAAATGTACCGGCCCCCCGATCATCCGCTCAAGAAAATTTTAAAAATCATCCCAGGCTGAATGTAATTGAGTAGACTATAGTAGCCGTCTACCTGCTACAGAGACAGATAGAACTACAGTTGAAGTCGGAAGTTTACATACACTTAGGTTGGAGTCATTACAACTCGTTTTTCAACCACTCCACAAATGTCTTGTTAACAAACTATAGTTTTGGCAAGTCGGTTAGGACATCTACTTTGTGCATGACACAAGTAATTTTACCAACAATTGTTTACAGACAGATTATTTCACTGTATCACAATTCCAGTGGGTCAGAAGTTTACATACACTATATTGACTGTGCCTTTAAACAGCTTGGAAAATTCCAGAAAATTATGTCATGGCTTTAGAAGCTTCTGGTAGGCTAATTGGCATCATTTGAGTCAATTGGAGGTGTACCTGTGGATGTATTTCAAGGCCTACCTTCTTTGCTTGACATCATGGGAAAATCTAAAGAAATCAGCCAAGACCTCAGAAAATAAATTGTAGACCTCCACAAGTCTGGTTCATCGTTGGGAGCAATTTCCAAATGCCTGAAGGTACCATGTTCATCTGTAAAAACAATAGTATGCAAGTATAAACACCATGGGACCACGCAGCCGTCATACCGCTCAGGAAGGAGACACGTTCTGTCTCCTAGAGATGAACGTACTTTTGTGCGAAAAGTGCAAATCAATCCCAGAACAAGAGCAAAGGACCTTGTGAAGTTGGTGGAAACAGGTACAAAAGTATCTATATCCACAGTTAAACGAGTCCTATATCGAAATAACCTGAAAGGCCGCTCAACAAGGAAGAAGCCACTGCTCCAAAACCGCCATAAAAGAATCCAGACTACGGTTTGCAACTGCACATTGGGACAAAGATTGTACTTTTTGGAGAAATGTCCTCTGGTCTGATGAAACAAAAATAGAACTGTTTGGCCATAATGACCATCGTTTTGTTTGGAGGAAAAAGGGGGAGGCTTGCAAGCCAAAGAACACCATCCCAACCGTGAAGCACGGGGGTGGCAGCATCATGTTGTGGGGGTGCTTTGCTGCAGGAAGGACTGGTGCACTTCACAAAATAGATGGCATCATGAGGTAGGAAGATTATGTGGATATATTGAAGCAACATCTCAAGACATCAGTCAGGAAGTTGAAGCTTGGTTGAAAATTGGTCTTCCAAATGGACAATGATCCCAAGCATACTTCCAAAGTTGTGGCAAAATGGCTTAAGTACAACAAAGTCAAGGTATTGGAGTGGCCCTCACAAAGCCCTGACCTCAACCGCATAGAAAATGTGTGGGCAGAACTGAAAAAGCGTGTGAGCAAGGAGGCCTACAAACCGGACTCAGTTACACCAGCTCTGTCAGGAGGAATGGGCCAAAATTCACCCAACTTATTGTGGAAAGCTTGTGGAAGGCTACCCAAAACGTTTGACCCAAGTTATACAATTTCTGACCCACTTGGAATGTGATGAAAGAAATAAAAGCTGAAATAAATCATTCTCTCTACTATTATTCTGACATTTCACATTCTTAAAATAAAGTGGTGATCCTAACTGACCTAAGACAGGGAATTTTTTTACTAGAATTAAAATGTCAGGAACTGTGAAAAACTAAGTTAAAATGCATTTGGCTAATGTGTATGTAAAACTTCTGACTTCAACTGTATATAGGGCATTACTTTTGACCAGAGCACTATGGGTCCCACCAGTAATGCACTGCATAGGGAATAGGGCTCTATTTGGGACATGGTCCATAGAGCTCCCTCGCCGGCAGAGAGCCTCAAACCAGGAAGCTTTAAGCAATAGAAAAGATTTTCAAAACTTCCATATTAGCACCAGAGACCCCGGAATCTCCTGTCCAACGGAAATGACAAGCACATCTCATGTTTTGGTTTGTCACCTAGCAACATAAAAAAAAAAAAAGAGCAAGTTAGCCTTTCTGCATGGCTGGCGTCCAGAGACGATCCTGACAGCAATGTCAAGAAACAAACAAAACAGACATGCACACACAGCAGTTTATCCTCTCAACTCCTCATAGGGACGCTTGCCAGTTGGTGTGAGACAGTTTGCTGTGAGAGGAGCCCACCTGGGCTTTAGGAAATATGTCTGGTGGAAAATAATATTTTTACAAGAGAGCTTTACACTTGATCTGTGAAATCCCCACAGTCAGGATGGAAGCTCAGAGCTGTATTGTGGGGAAATTATTTTTACCGACTGGGGCCATGCATACTACCTCTTTTCATCCTGCCAGGATTCTCTGTGTGTGTGTGTGTGTGTGTGTGTGTGTGTGTGTGTGTGTGTACACACACAGGGCACAACTCCCTCATCCTGCTAGAGCCTTTCTCTACCAGAACCAATGGGTTCAGGGAATCCCAGAATGACTCTAAAAAGCATTCCTCCCCATATCCTCCCCCATTACCTCACCATAACCTCCCCCCATTAAACATTACCTCACCATAACCTCCCCCCATAAACCATTACCTCACCATAACCTCCCCCCATAAACCATTACCTCACCATAACCTCCCCCCATAAACCATTACCTCACCATAACCTCCCCCCATAAACCATTACCTCACCATAACCTCCCCCCATAAACCATTACCTCACCATAACCTCCCCCCATAAACCATTACCTCACCATAACCTCCCCCCATAAACCATTACCTCACCATAACCTCCCCCCATAAACCATTACCTCACCATAACCTCCCCCCATAAACCTTACCTCACCATAACCTCCCCCCATAAACATTACCTCACCATAACCTCCCCCCATAAACATTACCTCACCATAACCTCCCCCCATAAACATTACCTCACCATAACCTCCCGCCATAAACATTACCTCACCATAACCTCCCGCCATAAACATTACCTCACCATAACCTCCCCCCATAAACATTACCTCACCATTACCTCCCCCCATAAACATTACCTCACCATAACCTCCCCCCCATAAACATTACCTCACCATAACCTCCCCCCATAAACATTACCTCACCATAACCTCCCCCCCTAAACCATTACCTCACCATAACCTCCCCCCCATAAACATTACCTCACCATAACCTCCCCCCATAAACATTACCTCACCATAACCTCCCCCCATAAACCTTACCTCACCATAACCTCCCCCCATAAACATTACCTCACCATAACCTCCCGCCATAAACATTACCTCACCATAACCTCCCCCCATAAACATTACCTCACCATTACCTCCCCCCATAAACATTACCTCACCATAACCTCCCCCCCATAAACATTACCTCACCATAACCTCCCCCCATAAACATTACCTCACCATAACCTCCCCCCCTAAACCATTACCTCACCATAACCTCCCCCCCATAAACATTACCTCACCATAACCTCCCCCCATAAACATTACCTCACCATAACCTCCCCCCATAAACCTTACCTCACCATAACCTCCCCCCATAAACCATTACCTCACCATAACCTCCCCCCCATAAACCATTACCTCACCATAACCTCCCCCCATAAACATTACCTCACCATAACCTCCCCCCATAAACATTACCTCACCATAACCTCCCCCCATAAACATTACCTCACCATAACCTCCCCCCCATAAACATTACCTCACCATAACCTCCCCCCATAAACATTACCTCACCATAACCTCCCCCCATAAACATTACCTCACCATAACCTCCCCCCATAAACATTACCTCACCATAACCTCCCCCCATAAACATTACCTCACCATAACCTCCCCCCATAAACATTACCTCACCATTACCTCCCCCCATAAACATTACCTCACCATAACCTCCCCCCATAAACATTACCTCACCATAACCTCCCCCCATAAACATTACCTCACCATAACCTCCCCCCATAAACATTACCTCACCATAACCTCCCCCCATAAACATTACCTCACCATAACCTCCCCCATAAACATTACCTCACCATAACCTCCCCCCATAAACATTACCTCACCATAACCTCCCCCCATAAACATTACCTCACCATAACCTCCCCCCATAAACATTACCTCACCATAACCTCCCCCCATAAACATTACCTCACCATAACCTCCCCCCATAAACATTACCTCACCATAACATCCCCCCATAAACCATTACCTCACCATAACCTCCCCCCATAAACATTACCTCACCATAACCTCCCCCCATAAACATTATCTCACCATAACCTCCCCCCATAAACATTACCTCACCATAACCTCCCCCCATAAACATTACCTCACCATAACCTCCCCCCATAAACATTACCTCACCATAACCTCCCCCCATAAACATTACCTCACCATAACCTCCCCCCATAAACACACACAATAACATCCTTCACGCCACCACAGAAGCAACACTGATATATGATGCTGCCCGAATCACCTCTAGAACCTCCTACTGCAACACTGGCCCTCACTGCAACACACTGGCCCTCACTGCAACACACTGGCCCTCACTGCAACGCACTGCAACACACTGGCCCGCACTGCAACACACTGGCCCGCACTGCAACACACTGGCCCGCACTGCAACACACTGGCCCGCACTGCAACACACTGGTCCGCACTGCAACACACTGGCCCGCACTGCAACACACTGGCCCTCACTGCAACACACTGGCCCTCACTGCAACACACTGGCCCTCACTGCAACACACTGGCCCTCACTGCAACACACTGGCCCTCACTGCAACACACTGGCCCTCACTGCAACACACTGGCCCTCACTGCAACACACTGGACCTTGCTACTAACTGCAGTCCCGTGTGGCTCAGTCAGTAAAACCTCCTCGTGCGTCGGTTCGGCTGGCGCCTAGTCAAACTAAGATATTTGGTGCAGTATTTCTCAAATGAAAAAAAAAAATTGTGCATGAAAACAATTAATTTCTCATTAAATAACAAAACACTTAATTGAAGAATCCCTACTGTTGACCAATCACCGACGAAGGGGCGGAGACTCCGGAAAAACAAAATGCAGTCATAATATACGCAACAACAGATATCCAAACGGTTTCAGACGGGAAGCATGTGGACGCGTCAAGAGGGTGGCGCTAACAACGTCAGGGTCGTGGATTCAATTCCCACAGGGGTCATTTCATACTCACTGCTGGAAATATGTCTACTACCACCTCAGACCCCCTTTGGTGCCACCTCCCACCCTTCTATCAGCACGCAAACATTTTTCCTGCACCTTTTATACATGCTGTAAAACAACAACAAAAAAGATAACGGGCAAGTCAAATTACATCAACTTGTCAAAAGCGATGGTAGTGCGTTCATATCACCTGGAAGCATGGCGCTGAACCACGTGAGCGAGCTCAGCTAGTATTTTCATCTTGTGGTAATACTTCAGGTGATAAGAATCTGAATGTTTGACCAGCCCTTTGAAAAAAGTTGCCCGTAATTATAATTTCCTGTGGACATGTCGTCTTACATTCCTACCTCCAAAAAGGACCAACTGTACGGACAACAGGTAAAGTATGTTAAAAATATAATTTTATTCAACATTCTGGCTTGTAGAGGTCGCGAGAGGAAATGTTCCTGATCCAAAACGCTAATTTATCCCCGACGTAGAATTAGAAATGAAATTCCTCGTTGGATTTCCAGGCTAGCTTAGTGGGAACAAAAATAATCATAACAAAAACTGGACATAGTGCACTTCTCAGCACCAAACGATTTAAAGGCCTTGATTAGGCCAAGTATATATATATATGAAACTATCTAGTCTGACACCTGTAATGTGAGACAAAATGCATGTCACCATTCAAACCACTAGTTTCTATCTAATCTTGAACATAAAGGTAAAGAAAACTGTTTCTGAAATACAACCATACACATTAATTACAGCAACAACAAAAATATATAATCTTCCAAGATTAATAATAACTAAATAAACTACTAGTTATCCTTTACAGATACCTGGCTGTGCAGTACTGCGACCTAACTTACGCTCTTTTTAAGGTCATTTTAGTTTCCAAGGAGACGGCAGGGAGTCCCGTGAGGTTCCCATTCTGTGTTTCCACTACCGGTCTACCACCCATAATAAAACATGGCCTGCAGGACCTTCAGAAAGTATTCACACCCTTTAACTTTCTCCCACGTGTTACAGCCTGAATTTAAAATGGATATTTTGTGTCACTGATATAGAGTAAATACCCCATTATGTCAAAGTGGAATTTTGTTTGGATACTGAACAGAAATATAAATGCAACATGGAAAGTGTTGGTGCCACATTTCATGAGATGAAATAAAAATTGCTCAGAAATGTTCCATGTGTACAAAAAAAGCTTATTTCTCTCAAATTGTGTGCAAAAATGTGTTTACATCCCTGTTAGTGAGCATTTCTCCTTTGCCAAGATAATCCATCCACCTGACAGGTGTGGCATGTGACAAAGCTGATTAAACAGCATGATGCACATTACGCAGATGCACCTTGTGCTGGTGCACTAAAGGTCTGCTATAAAATGTGCCGTTTTGTCACAACACAATGCCGCAGATGTCTCAAGTAGAAGGTGTGTGCAAGTGGCATGCTGACTGCAGGAATGTCCAACAGAGCTGTTGCCAGATAATTTAATGTTAATTTCTCTACCATAAGCCGCCTCAAAAGCTGTTTTAGAGAATTTGGCAGTACATCCAACCGGCCTCACAACCACAGACCAGGTGTAACCACACCAGCCTAGGACCGCCACATCCGGCTTCTTCACCTGCGGGATCGTCTGAGGAGAGGGAAGAGGGCTGCTGAGGAGTATTTCTGTCTGCAATAAAGCCCTCCCAGGCCCACCCATTGCTGCACCCCATGTTACATTTATATTTTTGTTCAGTCATAGAACATTTTAGAAATTAATAAAAAATGAAAAGCTGAAATGTCTTGAGTCAATAAGTATTCAACCCCTTTGTTATGACAAGCCTAAATAAGTTCAGGAGTACAAATGTTATAAACAATTCACATAATATATTATATGGATTCATTCTGTGTTAAATAATAGTGGTTAACATGATTTTTGAATGACTAGCCCATCTCTGTAACCCGCACAGAAAATTATATTTAAGGTCCCTCAATCGAGTAGTGAATTTCAAGCACAGATTCAACCAAAGACAAGTGAGGTTTTTCAATGCCTCACAAAGAAGGGAACCTATTGGTAGACCCCCCACCCCCTCAAAAAAAGAAACATGCTGAATATCTCTTTGAGCATGGTGAAGTTATTAATTAGGCTTTGGATGGTGTATCAATAGACAGGCGTCCTTCCTAACTCAGTTGCCGGAGAGCAAGGAAACCAAACCATTAAAGAGTCTAATGGTTGTGATAGGAGAAAACTGAGGATCGATCAACAACATTGTAGTTACTTCACAATACTAACGTAAATGACAGAGTGAAAAGACTGTACAGAATAAAAAATATTGCAAAACATGCATCCTGTTTGCAACAAGGCACTTAAGTAATACTGAAAGAAACATGGGAAAGAAATTAACTTTTTGTCCTGAATACAAAGCATTATGTTTGGGGCAAATCAAACATAACACATCACTGAGTACCACTCTTTATATTTTGAAGCATTTTGGGGGGATAAAAAGAAGCAAAAGAGAGCTAAGCACATGCCAAATCCTGGAGGAAAACCTTTCCTACAGACACTGGAAGATGATTCCACCTTTCAGCAGAACAATAACCTAAAACACAAGGGCCTAGCTACAATTATGACTTAATCTTGAAAAATCTACAGCAAGACTTGAAAACGTCTTTCTTGCAATGATCAACAACCAACTTGACAGAGCTTGAAGAATTATAATAATAATAATAATAATCAAATATTGTACAATGCTGTTGTGCAAAGCTCTTAGAAACTTACCCAAAAGGCTCACAGCTAATCGCTGCAAAAAGTGCTTCTAACATGTATTGTGTCAGGGGGGTGAATACTTGTCTAATTAAGATATATTAGTGTTTAATTTATCATTCATTTTTTTATATAATGTTAGAATTTTTGGGGACCAAAATGAAAATTACATCAAATGTTGTTGTTTTTTAATCAAAAAAAATCTCTATGTTAGTGTTTACAAATCAACTAGGGATTATATAACTAAACCATGAAACCTCCTACTACAATTTTTTGTTAAAAACTGAAAAAGCAGAAACCCCCTGGACTGTGTTGTCAAGCTAGGCGCTAGCTGTCTAGTAGCTAGGCTAAATCCAACCAATACTTAGCTAGATAATGTGCATCGTCTCTGACAACACAGCAACATTAATTCATTCATTGTTGCATGTAGTCTAAACACAGTGCACTTGTAACTTCTGCCTGATAATAATGAAACAACGAACGAAGAGGCGCTGTCAACCTCTAGTAGTCTCAGAGGCTAGCTAGCTACAGTAGGTAGCCTTTAACTAGCTAGAAATTGCCTATAAAACTGCAATCGGCTAACTCAATATCATATAAATACTGGCTAAAGACTGTTATTTTGCTACTTACTTGAGTTTCGGGACGACTACGACAGGTCTTGAACAGTTTCAAATATCTAGCTACGACGTTTCTCCCGATGTATGTATTCCCTTTATGCAGTCTGACGTACTCCTTCTGCGTCCACGGGAAGGCCCGGTCGACACTAGTTATCACAGCCACAAAGTCATAAACCCCGCCTATTTCTAACATGTATCTTCTTAACATTTGATTTAAAAACTTACCCTAACCTTATCCACACTGCTAACCTTATGCCTAACGTTAAATTAACACCAAAAAGCGATTTTTTTGTTTTCATGAACTCTTACGATAAGCCAATTCTGGCTTTGTGGCTGTGGTAACTAGTGGAAACGGCCGGTCCGCCCCAGCACACGCCCCCTCCAGCACGTCACTACGGAGTTTGGGGGGCGGGACATATATCCACCAAGCTCCACCCATTGCGGTTAGGGCCTCACATGTAAACATTCACCGGGTGTGTGCTCCGCTGTGTGTGGCGTAGAAAGTTGACGTTTATTCCATGTTTATGTGTATATATGTGTC
The DNA here is from genome assembly GCF_045679555.1 of Salvelinus alpinus. NCBI lineage: Eukaryota > Metazoa > Chordata > Actinopteri > Salmoniformes > Salmonidae > Salvelinus > Salvelinus alpinus. The sequence continues at coordinate 8,477,234 of NC_092088.1, forward strand.
TCTTTATGTGGCCATATTTACAGTAAAAGGGGTCATGATTGGGATGTGGCTGAGCTCAGTCCAATGGAGCTACCAAGGGTATTAATATTTACCAAATGGCACACTATTCCCTAAATGGTATGCTACTTCTGTCCAGAGCTCTATGGGCCCTGGGCAATATTAGCGCACTATATAAGAGAATAGGGCTGTCATTTGGGACGAATGTTATGCCCCAGTATTTGGTATTATTTGAGTATTTTGTTAGGATCCCCCAGTGACTACTCCCGAGTGGTGCAGCGGTCTAAGGCGCTGCATCTTAGTGCTGGAGGTGTCACTACAGATCCTGGTTCGATTCAAGGCTGTATCACAACCAGCTGCGATTGGGAGTCCCATAGGGCGGCGCAAAATTATCCCAGTGTCATCTGGGCAGGGGTAGGCCGTCATTGTAAATAAGAATTTGTTCTTAACTGACTTGCCTAGTTAAATAAAGGTTAAATAAAATAAATTAATAAAAGAGGGATCCTTAAATGAGGCTTAATAACAAGAAGAGAAATGTAGTAGCGCTCCCAACACCACCTCTCTCTCTCTCTCTCTATATATATATCTTTCTCTCAGTTCAATTCAAGGGGCTTTATTGGCATGGGAAATATATGTTTAAATTGCCAAAGCAATTGAAATGGATAAACAAAAGTGAAATAAACAATAAAAAGTGAACAGGAAAATATTACACTCACACAAGTTCCAAAAGAATAAACATTTCAAATGTCATATTATGTATATATACAGTGTTGTAACGATGTGCAAGTAGATAAAGTACAAAAGGGAAAATAAACAAACATAAATGTGGCTTGTATTTACAATGGTGTTTGTTCTTCACTGGTTGCCCTTTTCTTGTGGCAACAGGTCACAAATCTTGCTGCTGTGATGGAACACTGTGGTATTTCACCCAAAAGATATGGGAGTTTATCAAAATCGTATTTGTTTACAAATTCTTTGTGGATCTGTGTAATATAAGGGAAATGTGTGTCTCTAATATGGTCATACATTTGACAGGAGGTTAGGAAGTGCAGCTCAGTTTCCACCTCATTTTGTGGGGATCGTGCACATAGCCTGTCTTCTCTTGAGAGCCACGTCTGCCTACGGTGGCTTTTCTCAATAGCAAGGCTATGCTCACTGAGTCTGTACATAGTCAAAGCTTTCATTAAGTTTGGGTCAGTGACAGTGGTCAGGTATTCTGCCAGTGTGTACTCTCTGTTTTGGGCCAAATAGCATTCTACTTTGCTCAGTTTTTTTTGTTAATTCTTTCCAATATGTCAAGTAATTATCTTTTTGTTTTCTCATGATTTGGTTGGGTCGAATTGTGTTGCTGTCCTGGGGCTCTGTGGGGTCTGTTTGTGTTTGTGAACGGAACCCTAGGACCAGCTTGCTTAGGGGACTCTTCTCCAGGTTCATCTGTCTGTAGGTGATGGCTTTGTTATGGAAGGTTTGGGAATCGCTTCCTTTTAGGTGGTTGAAGAATTTAATTTCTCTTTACTGGATTTTGATAATTAGCGGGTATTGGCCAAATTCTGCTCTGCATGCATTATTTGGTGTTTTACGTTGTAGACAGAAGATATTTTTGCAGAATTCTGCATGCAGTCTCAATTTGGTGTTTGTCCCATTTGGTGAATTTGTGGTTGGTGAGCGGACCTCACAACCATAACGGGCAATGGGTTCTATAACTGATTCAAGTATTTTTTGCCAGATCCTAATTGGTATGTCAAATGTTATGTTCCTTTTAATGGCATAGAAGCCCCTTCTCGCCTTGTCTCTAAGATCGTTAACAGCCAATTGTAACCTCACACTTGGTGTTTTTCCCCCAACACCACTTTCCATCAATTTGTATAGCAGACCCTTCATGCCACACAACGAATCACAAATACTCTTGCAAACAGGTTTTTTGTTTGCCAGTTAGGGTGTGTAGGGTGAATACGAGGTCTGTTCCACGGTAATTTAGTAAAAAAACAATTTGACATTCGCTAAGTACATTGTTATCACTGAGGAAATGTACAAGTCTGCTGGTAATGATAATGCAGAGGATTTTCCCAAGGTTGCTGTTGACCCATATCCCATGGTAGTTAATGGGGTCAAATTTGTCTCCACTTTTGTGGATTGGGGTCTCTCTCTCTCTCTCTCCCTCTTTCTCTTTCTCTCAGTGATGACTGTTGCGTGAGTGTTTGTGTTTCGTTGTGTGTGAGTGTGTTTGTGTATGTGTGTGTTTGCCTGTGTCTACTGTAGTGTAATCGCCAATCAATCATCAGCAAGACTGGACAGTTTTTTGTGTTATGAGAACATATATTTTGTGATGTCCCGACAATGTTCTCACCAGACATTTCCCACAACCTAATGATGTCTTCTTCTGGGAACTTTCACAGAACCAATTTTGGTTTGTTGAGTTGTCTCTCAAATCGTTCACAGCTTTGTGGAAGTTACCTGTGGCGTTGATGTTTAGGCGGAGTTATGTGTAATTCTTTGATATATTTTGTGTTTTTGGTCTTGGCATCTGAACCTTTTATAGAACACCATTATTTTTGTCTTACTGAGATCCACTTTCAAGGCCCAAGTCTGACAAAATCTGTGCAAAAGATCTAGGTGCTGCTGTAGGCCCTCCTTGGTTGGTAACATAAGCACCAGATCATCAACAAACAGTAGACATTTGACTTGAGATTCTAGTAGGGTGAGGCAGGGTGCTGCAGACTGTTCTAGTGCCCTTGCCAAGTCATTGATATAAATGTTGAAGAGGGTGGGGCTCAAGCTGCATCCTTGTCTCTCTCCCCTGCCCTGAGGGAAGAAATCAGTGTTTATTGCCAGTTTTAACTACACACTTGCTGTTTGTTTACATGGATTTTATAATGTTTTATGTTTTCCCCCCAACACTGCTTTCCATCAATTTATATAGCAGACCCTCATGCCAAATTGATTTTGAATCGTTTGATTTGTTTGTCAATTAGGATGTATACGTAGTCCTTTTCTGTATTTTGGTAAGAAGCCACTTTATTGAGTTTATTGTTACACGGACAACGTTCATCAACGTTTCAGTTAAAGTGCCGGTTGTAGCCACATTTTCAACCGCAGCCCCTGGGCACGTTATTTGCTCAGGACATTATTTTCACTGAGGAAATGTTGGAGTCTGCTGTTGATGATACTGCAGAGGATTGTCCTGAGGTTACTGTTGACACAGATTCCGGGGTAAATATTTTGGGTAAAATTTGTCTCCATTTTTGTGGATTGGGGTGATCAGACCAGTTTATGTAAAGCCAACGTGAATTTGTGGTCTGTATATTTTATCATTTCATTTATTTTAATTAATTTAATTTTGTCGTGACGTGACTATCATTTATGTGATGATGTTATTTTAGAAAATCAATTAACTATGTTTAATTATTACGTGATTTAATCATGTAACAATTAACTCATTACCAATCTCCGGGCACCATGTAAAAAGTTTGTTTAATGAGTTACCTTTTCCCGAATTAACTCAAGAATATATCGTTATCACATTAGTCGTACATTAATTATTATTACCTCATATCAGTCTCATTCTGAACGTCGTTGACTTAAAATCTTCACGAACCCTAGTCTAAATGATGACTCAGCGATACACAAATTGGCTTAATTATTTATTTACTAACTAACATAAATAATCACACAGAATTACATAAACACACACACAGGATAGATTATATGTTGATTACTAACATAATGCAATGAAAAGTCCCTAGTGGACTAACCCGATATGACGGCTTGTTACACAATGAAAGGGGGGGAAGAAAGAGCGGGAGAAGGAGAGACAAAGGAATTCAACTATCATACATACAGTTGAATAATACACTCATCGTAAATATGTAAATCTAGCACCTTAACAAATGCTCATTTGGATTTAGAAAAGCAATGTACATATTTACACTTGTATGTCTTTGTCGTCTCTCTGTTGAAACCCCTCGATCCGTCTGTGACAAATATTTAGACAGAAAGTCTCTGGTTGTGTAAGTCTCGGGTTGTCCACCAGAGTTCACAATGTCCTTAGTAGTTGTAGTAGTACGCTTTCTTTGTTCTGGAAGTGTTCGTTAGACTGGATACATCAGATACCGCCTGGTCGTTTGAAATGTCCTTCTTTTCTCATCGTCGGTCGAGTTTCCTAGACTACATTACATGCAGAGCTGCAGGCAGTCTTCTTCTTCTCTGTTGACTTTCAGAGGGTCTTACCAGAGATGCAGGCAGTGCATGTCTAGTCTTCTTCTTCTCTGTTGACTTTCAGAGGGTCTTACCAGAGATGCAGGCAGTGCATGTCTAGTCTTCTTCTTCTCTGTTGACTTTCAGAGGGTCTTACCAGAGATGCAGGCAGTGCATGTCTAGTCTTCTTCTTCTCTGTTGACTTTCAGAGGGTCTTACCAGAGATGCAGGCAGTCTTCTTCTTCTCTGTTGACTTTCAGAGGGTCTTACCAGAGATGCAGGCAGTGCATGGCTAGTCTTCTTCTTCTCTGTTGACTTTCAGAGGGTCTTACCAGAGATGCAGGCAGTGCATGTCTAGTCTTCTTCTTCTCTGTTGACTTTCAGAGGGTCTTACCAGAGATGCAGGCAGTGCATGTCTAGTCTTCTTCTTCTCTGTTGACTTTCAGAGGGTCTTACCAGAGATGCAGGCAGTCTTCTTCTTCTCTGTTGACTTTCAGAGGGTCTTACCAGAGATGCAGGCAGTGCATGTCTAGTCTTCTTCTTCTCTGTTGACTTTCAGAGGGTCTTACCAGAGATGCAGGCAGTGCATGTCTAGTCTTCTTCTTCTCTGTTGACTTTCAGAGGGTCTTACCAGAGATGCAGGCAGTGCATGTCTAGTCTTCTTCTTCTCTGTTGACTTTCAGAGGGTCTTACCAGAGATGCAGGCAGTGCATGTCTAGTCTTCTTCTTCTCTGTTGACTTTCAGAGGGTCTTACCAGAGATGCAGGCAGTGCATGTCTAGTCTTCTTCTTCTCTGTTGACTTTCAGAGGGTCTTACCATTTTGTAACATTCAGCTCACGCTGTCGGTCACGCTGCACGTATACTGGTCTAGTAGTTTTAAACCATTTTAGCAACCCGGCAATGTACTGGTCCGGTAGAGTTTAACCATTCGTCAGCCGTGTAGCCACCCCTCCAGGCTGTCTGGTCTCAATGGTTATATAGACTTTTTGTTTTCTTTTGTTCTACTGTATTATTGACTGTATGTTTTGTTTATTCCATGTGTAACTCTGTGTTGTTGTATGTGTCGAATTACTACGCTTTATCTTGGCCAGGTCGCAGTTGCAAATGAGAACTTGTTCTCAACTAGCCTACCTGGTTAAATAAAGGTGAAATAAATAAATACAAATAAAATGGTTGATTATTCAGGGTACAGCTAGAACCACTTTACACACTGGCAGCAACCTGGCATGCTTTGGTCTAATGTAAATCTCATTAGCAGTCATTTTATGCCCTCACCTTGGAGGACGGTTCCATTATGTTGCCACGATGTCTGTGCTCACGTGGGCGTGATTACTGACTTGGCAAAAGTCTATATGAAAAACAATTATTTCCTTTAGAAGGGTAAAATCACATTTCATCTTCTCACAAATAGTTTTCATATTTAATCATATAAGTTACACAACATTTAGATGTACATCTGATAACTGGGCCGTATACATTTGTAGAGTTACTGTTATTTAGTTATACCATCCTTAATGATATCACAAAACAACAACTGATTTGACATGGTTATTGTTTGGATCCCAACCAACCATTTTCCACATTATTTATGTTAGAAATATTGTTTCAATGTCCAATCTTTTGATGTTAAAAAACAGCAAAGTACTCTCTCTGTTGTAACACTCAGACATTCCATTCTCCATACTGCAAAGGGCCACAGAGAGAAAGTTTACGACCGGTCGTTAAAATCATCAAACTGGCCCAATTTCCCCCCCTTCCTCTCTGTGGGTGAAGGCTCTCTTTGATCCTCACCCAGGAGGGAAAGTCATGGCAATACTATCCCCACCACAGGCCTTTATGTAAGGGTGCGTGCTGGTGGCAGGGAAGTTAGGCGCAGGAGATCGAACTTGGTATAAAACGGAGCAGTTTAATATGTGCTCAAAATCTCAGAAAACCAAAATATACAAAATAATACAAGTGGGTACAAAACCCGTCGCACACCAGAACATATCTTGCACATAGCTTACAAACAAACAATCACCGACAAGGACAATGAGGGGGAACAGAGGGTTAAATACACAACATGTAATTGATGGGATTGTAACCAAGTGTGATACAAGACAAAACCAAAGGAAAATGAAAAGAGGATCAGCGATGGCTATAGCACATAGCTTACAAACAAACAATCACCGACAAGGACAATGAGGGTGTAAAGGCTGTTGTCGGGAGAAGGAGAAGACCAAGGTGCAGCGTGGTAAGTATTCATAATACTTTTAATAAATACGAATACTTGAACAAAAAAAACAACAAAACGACAAACGAACAGTTCTGCAAGGTGCAATACACAAAACAGAAAACAACTACCCACAAACACAGGTGGGTAACAGGCTACCTAAGTATGGTTCTCAATCAGAGACAACGATAGACAGCTGCCTCTGATTTGGAACCATACCAGGCCAAACACATAGAAATACAAAACATAGAATGAAAAACATAGAATGAACATAGAATGCCCACCCCAACTCACGCCCTGTCCAAACCAAAATAGAGACATAAAAAAGGAACTAAGGTCAGGACGTGACAGAGGGGGAACAGAGGGTTAAATACACAACATGTAATTGATGGGATTGGAACCAGGTGTGATACAAGACAAGACAAAACCAATGGAAAATGAAAAGAGGATCAGCGATGGCTAGAAGGTCGGTGACGTCGACCACCGAACGCCGCCCGAACAAGGAGAGGCGGCGTTCATGACACTTTTTGGGTTGAAGGGTTTGTATTTTGTCCTGTAGTTCATTCAATGTAATTGGAGAATCCAGTGTGTTCTGCTAGTCTTTAATAGCTGATTCTTAGTAAAAGTTTTGTAAATTATAATGCATATGCTTTTGCTCTCGGTTCTTTGTTATATCAAATGAAATAAATGTGTATTTGTCACATGCTCCGAATACAACAGGACAAAACCTTACTGTGAAATGCTTACTTACAATAGAGTTATATTTACTCAAATAAACTAAATTTAAAAAAATTAAAAAGTAACACAATAATGAGGCTATATACAATGGGTACCGGTACCAAGTCAATGTGCGGGGGTACAGGTTAGTCGAGGTAATTGGTACATGTAGGTAGGGGTGAAGTGATTATGCATAGATAATGAACAGTGAGTAGCAGCAGTGTAAAAACAAAGTCAATGTAAATAGTCCGGGTGGCCATTTGATTAATTGTTCAGGAGTCTTATGGCTTTGGGGTAGAAGCTGTTAAGGAGCCTTTTGGACCTAGACTTGGCGCTCCGGTACCGCTTGCCGTGCGGTAGCAGAGGGAAAATTCTATGATTTGGGTGACTGGAGTCGTTGACCATTTTTTGGTCCTTCCTCTGACACGAGTATATAGGTCCTGGATGGCAGGAAGCTTGGCCCCAGTGATGTACTGGACTGTACCCACTACCATCTGTAGTGCCTTGTGGTTGGATGCCGAGCAGTTGCCATACCAGGTGGTGATGCATCCAGTCAGGAGGCTCTCGATGGTGCAGCTGTAGAACTTTTTGAGGATCTGGGGACCCATGACAAATTTTTTCAGTCACCTGAGGGGAAAAGGTGTGGTCATGCCCTTTTCACAATCCGCTCCACTACAGCCCTGTCGATGTGAACGGGCCGTGTTCGGCCCTCCTTTTCCTGTAGTCCACGATCATCTAATTTGTCTTGCTCAAGTTGAAGCTAAGTTTGTTGCCCTGGCACCACACTGCCAGGACTCTGACCTCCTCCCTATAGGCTGTCTCATTGCTGTCGGTGATCAGGCCTACCACTGTTGTGTCGTCAGCAAACTTAATGATGGTGTTGGAGTCGTGCTTGGCCTTGCAGTCATCGGTGAAAAGGGAGAACAGGAGGGGATTAATCATGCACCCCTGAGGTGACTCCGAGTTGAGGATCAGCGTGGCAGATGTGTTGCTGCCTACCCTTACCACCTGGGGGCGGCCCATCAGGAAGTCCAGGATCTAGTTGCAGAGGGAGGTGTTTAGCTTAGTGATGAGCTTTGTGGTTACTATGGTGTTGAACACTAAGCTGTAGTCAATGAACAGCATTCTTACATAGGTGTTCCTTTTGTCCAGGTGGGAAAGGGCAGTGTGGAGTGCGATTGAGATTGCGTCATCTGTGGATCTGTTGGGGCAATATTCGCATTGGAGTGGGTCTAGGGTTTCCAGGGATGATGGTGTTAATGTGAGCCATGGCAAACCTTTCAAAGCACTTCATAGCTACTGATGTGTAGCCCAAACGGTTCGGCAGTCGCGACTTCAGACGAGTCTCTTGTTGGGGTCATAAAGCAAAATGGAGAACACCATTAGTGTTTGTGAAAGTCTCTCCTTTCCAGTCGTCATAATAGTTTTGTAGGTCAAACCGTTCGGACGCTAACAGACGTTTACGTGAGAAGACTGGTTTTCTGGGTTGTCTCACGGTCTGACTAACACCACTCTAGCTCTGCCACATTTTACCGCAGATGTGGAAATGCGACACTGGCGGATGAGGTGGCTTGAGACACATCCAACGCAAAAAATCAGATATCTCTAGCTTAAACAGACAGATTTTGATGGGGATGTTTTTGTTATGTAACTTAGATTGACGCACCGGTGGCAAGTCTGAATAGGGAGATAGTTATCCCAACCATGGAGACAATGACCGGTTCCTGGTAGCTACGTTGCCTTTTATCATGGCAAGTCTGAATAGGGAGATAGTTATCCCAACCATGGAGACATTGACAGTGACCGATTGCTGGTAGCTAGGTCGCCTTTTATCATGGTAAGTCTGAATAGGGAGATAGTTATCCCAACCATGGAGACAATGACCGGTTCCTGGTAGCTAGGTCGCCTTTATCATGGCAAGTCTGAATAGGGAGACAGTTAACCCAACCATGGAGACAATGACCGGTTCCTGGTAGCTAGGTCGCCTTTAATCATGGCAAGTCTGAATAGGGAGACAGTTAACCCAACCATGGAGACAATGACCGGTTCCTGGTAGCTAGGTCGCCTTTAATCATGGCAAGTCTGAATAGGGAGACAGTTAACCCAACCATGGAGACAATGACCGGTTCCTGGTAGCTAGGTCGCCTTTAATCATGGCAAGTCTGAATAGGGAGACAGTTAACCCAACCATGGAGACAATGACCGGGTCCTGGTAGCTAGGTCGCCTTTAATCATGGCAAGTCTGAATAGGGAGACAGTTAACCCAACCATGGAGACAATGACCGGTTCCTGGTAGCTAGGTCGCCTTTAATCATGGCAAGTCTGAATAGGGAGATAGTTAACCCAACCATGGAGACAGGAAAGGAAGGACGGGGATAGAAGGTTAATTCCTATTTCACAACCTCTATCTATCACTCCCCCTATTCCTCGTCTGTCTGTCTGTCTGTCTGTCTGTCTGTCTGTCTGTCTGTCTGTCTGTCTGTCTGTCTGTCTGTCTGTCTGTCTGTCTGTCTGTCTGTCTGTCTGTCTGTCTGTCTGTCTGTCTGTCTGTCTGTCTGTCTGTCTGTCTGTCTGTCTGTCTGTCTGTCTGTCTGTCTGCCCCTTTAGTCCAACACCTGTGACAGGAAGGACAGGCATAGCAGGTTCGGTAAGGCCATTACAGTACTGGTATGTTCTAGCGCTTTCCATGTGCGGCTCCAGGGAGGGGCTCATCGGTGCTGAGGCACCCTCAAGAATAGCAGTGTTATGGGAGTTGACCTATGCAGACAGGGATCTTGGTTTACCTACGTTGTCTAATAAGACCATGTACAAAATCTAGGAACAGTTACTGTCTAGTAATGCCTCCTCATAGCTGAACATTGATGTTGTGTGTGTGTGTGTGCGTGCGTGCGTGTGTGTGTCTGTGTGTGTGTGCGTGCGTGCGTACGTGCGTGCGTGCGCGTGTGTGTGTGTGTCATATTGACTGCATGTCCTCCGCAGGTTCCCACTGCTGTGGTTTTAAGGGGCAGCCATGATCTGAGTAGCTGACTCAAGTGAGGCGTTTAGGCATAGAGACTGTGTCCCAAACCTCACCCTAACCCCTACTGTACTGTATTCCCCACAGGCCCTGGTCAAACGTAATGCTGCCTTCAGAAAGTACTCACACACCTTGACTTTTTACACATTTTGTCGTGTTAAATAAAGCCTGAATTCAAAAATGTATTTAAATGTATTTTTCTTACCCATCTACACACAATAGCCCATAAAGACAGTGAAAATATGTTTTTAGAAATGTTTGCTAATTTATTGCAAATTAAATACAGAATTTTTTTATTGACACACTGTAAGTATTCACACCCCTGAGTCAATACTTTGTAGAAGCACCTTCGGCATTGATTACACCTGTGAGTCTTTCTGGGTAAGGCTCTAAGAGCTTTCCACACCTGGATTGTGCAACCTTTGCCCATTATTCTTTTAAAAATTCTTCATGCTCTGTCAGATTGATTTACGGTCATTGCTAGAGAACCATTTTCAGGCCATAGATTTCTTAAAGTAGATTAAAGTCAAAACTAACTCCTCCACTCAGGAACATTCACTGTCTTCTTGGTAAGCAACTGCAGTGTAGATTTGGTCTTGTGTTTTAGGTTAATTTCCTGCTGAAAGGTGAATTCACCACCCAGTGTCAGGTGGAAAGCAGACTGAAGCAGGTTTTCCTCTTGGGTGTTGTCTGTGCTTAGCTCCATTCTGTTTATTTTTTATCCTGAAAAATTCCCCAGTCCTTAATTATTACAAGCATACCCATAACATGATGCAGCCACCGCTATGCATGAAAATATGGAGAGTGGTACTCAGTAATGTGCTGTATTGGATTTGCCCAAAACATAACACTTCATATTCAGAACAAAAAATGAATTGCTTTGCAACAGTTTTTGCAGTATTACTTTAGTGCCTTGATGAAAACAGGATGCATGTTATGGAATATTTTTATTCTGTACAAGCTTCCTTCTTTTCACTCTGTCATTTAGGTCAGTATTGTGGAGTAACTACAATGTTGTTGATCCATCCTCAGTTTTCTCCTATCACAACCATTAAACTCTGTAACTGTTTTAAAGTCACCATTGGCCTCATGGTGAAATCCCTGAGTGGTTTCCTTCCTCTCCAGCAACTGAGTTAGGAAGGATGCCTGTATCTTTGTAGTGACTGGATGTATTGATACACCATCCAAAGTGTAATGAATAACTTCATCATGCTCAAAGGAATATTCAATGTCTGCTTTTTTTTTTTTTTTTACCCATCTACCAATAGCTGCCCTTCTTTGAGAGGCATTGGAAAACCTTCCTGGTCTTTGTGGTAAAATCTGCGTTTAAATTACAATTATGTTCAACACTAGTACTGCACACAGAGTGAGTCCATGCAGTTTATTACGTGACTTGTTTAGCAAATTTGTACTCCTGAACTTATTTAGGCTTGCCATAACAAAGGGGTTGAATACTTACTGACTCAAGACATTTCATCTTTTCATTAAAGAAATTCAAAAATTCAATTTCCACTTTTACATTATGGGCTACTGTGTGTAGGCCAGTCAGTAACAAACATTTCTGGCTGTAACACAACAGAATGTGTAAAAAGCCAATTGAATACTTCCTGGAGGAAATAAGGTGCCATTTGTGACTTAAAGAGTCACTTTGTTAACACTGCCTACTTCATTACTGTAATGTCACACATAGCTCACTGGGTTGGGGCTGTGGAGGGCTACCTACGTCCTAATGCCTGCCAGGTCCCCCGGTGTTGGGCTTGGTTGGGGCTGTGGAGGGCTGCCTACGTCCCAATGCCTGCCAGATCCCCCGGGTTGGGCTGGGTTGGGGCTGTGGAGGGCTACCTATGTGCTAATGCTTGCCAGATCCCCCGGGTTGGGCTGGGTTGGGGCTGTGGAGGGCTGCCTACGTCCTAATGCCTGCCAGATCCCCCGGGTTGGGCTGGGTTGGGGCTGTGGAGGGCTGCCTATGTCCTAATGCCTGCCAGATCCCCCGGGTTGGGCTGGACTGTTCAGCATAGAATGTAGGCACGCACGCATACATGCACACACACCACACACACGCACACACACACACACACACACACACACACACACACACACACACACACACACACACACACACACACACACACACACACACACACACACACACACACACACACACACACTCACAAGGTAGCCATTGTGAAATGTAAAGGCGGAACAGGAGATAAGATAAGCCCACAAACGCTTCTTCAGATATTCATAGAGTAGACGGGCCTGCTGCTGTCCATAATGTAGACTGGCCTGCTGCTGTCCATAATGTAGACTAACCTGCTGCTGTCCATAATGTAGACTGGCCTGCTGCTGTCCATAATGTAGACTGGCCTGCTGCTGTCCATAATGTAGACTGGCCTGCTGCTGTCCATAATGTAGACTAACCTGCTGCTGTCCATAATGTAGACTAACCTGCTGCTGTTCATAATGTAGACTGGCCTGCTGCTGTCCATAATGTAGACTGGCCTGCTGCTGTCCATAATGTAGACTAACCTGCTGCTGTTCATAATGTAGACTGGCCTGCTGTTCATAATGTAGACTGGCCTGCTGCTGTCCATAATGTAGACTGGCCTGCTGCTGTCCATAATGTAGACTAACCTGCTGCTGTCCATAATGTAGACTGGCCTGCTGCTGTCCATAATGTAGACTGGCCTGCTGTTCATAATGTAGACTAACCTGCTGCTGTTCATAATGTAGACTGGCCTGCTGCTGTCCATAATGTAGACTGGCCTGCTGTTCATAATGTAGACTGGCCTGCTGCTGTCCATAATGTAGACTGGCCTGCTGCTGTCCATAATGTAGACTAACCTGCTGCTGTCCATAATGTAGACTAACCTGCTGCTGTCCATAATGTAGACTAACCTGCTGCTGTTCATAATGTAGACTGGCCTGCTGTTCATAATGTAGACTGGCCTGCTGTTCATAATATAGACTAACCTGCTGTTCATAATGTAGACTAACCTGCTGCTGTTCATAATGTAGACTAACCTGCTGTTCATAATGTAGACTGGCCTGCTGTTCATAATGTAGACTAGCCTGCTGTTCATAATATAGACTAACCTGCTGTTCATAATGTAGACTAACCTGCTGTTCATAATGTAGACTAACCTGCTGCTCATAATGTAGACTGGCCTGCTGCTGTTCATAATGTAGACTAACCTGCTTTTCATAATGTAGACTGGCATGCTGTTCATAATGTAGACTGGCCTGCTGTTCATAATATAGACTAACCTGCTGTTCATAATGTAGACTAACCTGCTGCTGTTCATAATATAGACTAACCTGCTGTTCATAATGTAGACTAACCTGCTGTTCATAATGTAGACTAACCTGCTGTTCATAATGTAGACTGGCCTGCTGTTCATAATGTAGACTGGCCTGCTGCTGTCCATAATGTAGACTAACCTGCTGTTCATAATGTAGACTAACCTGCTGTTCATAATGTAGACTAACCTGCTGCTGTTCATAATGTAGACTAACCTGCTTTTCATAATGTAGACTGGCCTGCTGTTCATAATGTAGACTGGCCTGCTGTTCATAATGTAGACTAACCTGCTGCTGTCCATAATGTAGACTAACCTGCTGCTGTCCATAATGTAGACTAACCTGCTGTTCATAATGTAGACTAACCTGCTGTTCATAATGTAGACTAACCTGCTGCTGTTCATAATGTAGACTGGCCTGCTGTTCATAATGTAGACTGGCCTGCTGTTCATAATGTAGACTGGCCTGCTGTTCATAATGTAGACTGGCCTGCTGTTCATAATGTAGACTAACCTGCTGTTCATAATGTAGACTGGCCTGCTGTTCATAATGTAGACTGGCCTGCTGTTCATAATGTAGACTAACCTGCTGTTCATAATGTAGACTGGCCTGCTGTTCATAATGTAGACTGGCCTGCTGTTCATAATGTAGCTGGCCGCGCAGCTAACCTGCTGTTCATAATGTAGACTCCGCGCGCTGGCTCCGCGTTCATAATGTAGACTGGCCTGCTGTTCATAATGTAGACTGGCCTGCTGTTCATAATATAGACTAACCTGCTGTTCATAATGTAGACTAACCTGCTGCTGTTCATAATGTAGACTAACCTGCTGTTCATAATGTAGACTGGCCTGCTGTTCATAATGTAGACTAGCCTGCTGTTCATAATATAGACTAACCTGCTGTTCATAATGTAGACTAACCTGCTGTTCATAATGTAGACTAACCTGCTGCTCATAATGTAGACTGGCCTGCTGCTGTTCATAATGTAGACTAACCTGCTTTTCATAATGTAGACTGGCATGCTGTTCATAATGTAGACTGGCCTGCTGTTCATAATATAGACTAACCTGCTGTTCATAATGTAGACTAACCTGCTGCTGTTCATAATATAGACTAACCTGCTGTTCATAATGTAGACTGGCCTGCTGTTCATAATGTAGACTGGCCTGCTGTTCATAATGTAGACTAACCTGCTGTTCATAATGTAGACTGGCCTGCTGTTCATAATGTAGACTAACCTGCTGTTCATAATGTAGACTAACCTGCTGCTGTCCATAATGTAGACTAACCTGCTGCTGTCCATAATGTAGACTAACCTGCTGTTCATAATGTAGACTAACCTGCTGTTCATAATGTAGACTAACCTGCTGCTGTTCATAATGTAGACTGGCCTGCTGTTCATAATGTAGACTGGCCTGCTGTTCATAATGTAGACTGGCCTGCTGTTCATAATGTAGACTGGCCTGCTGTTCATAATGTAGACTAACCTGCTGTTCATAATGTAGACTGGCCTGCTGTTCATAATGTAGACTGGCCTGCTGTTCATAATGTAGACTAACCTGCTGTTCATAATGTAGACTGGCCTGCTGTTCATAATGTAGACTGGCCTGCTGTTCATAATGTAGACTAACCTGCTGTTCATAATGTAGACTGGCCTGCTGTTCATAATGTAGACTGGCCTGCTGTTCATAATGTAGACTAACCTGCTGTTCATAATGTAGACTGGCCTGCTGTTCATAATGTAGACTGGCCTGCTGTTCATAATGTAGACTGGCCTGCTGTTCATAATGTAGACTGGCCTGCTGTTCATAATGTAGACTAACCTGCTGTTCATAATGTAGACTGGCCTGCTGTTCATAATGTAGACTGGCCTGCTGTTCATAATGTAGACTAACCTGCTGCTGTCCATAATGTAGACTGGCTTGCTGTTCATAATGTAGACTAACCTGCTGTTCATAATGTAGACTGGCCTGCTGTTCATAATGTAGACTAACCTGCTGTTCATAATGTAGACTGGCCTGCTGTTCATAATGTAGACTAACCTGCTGTTCATAATGTAGACTAACCTGCTGTTCATAATGTAGACTGGCCTGCTGTTCATAATGTAGACTAACCTGCTGTTCATAATGTAGACTAACCTGCTGTTCATAATGTAGACTAACCTGCTGTTCATAATGTAGACTAACCTGCTGTTCATAATGTAGACTGGCCTGCTGTTCATAATGTAGACTGGCCTGCTGTTCATAATGTAGACTAACCTGCTGCTGTTCATAATGTAGACTAACCTGCTGCTGTTCATAATGTAGACTGGACTGCTGTTCATAATGTAGACTGGCCTGCTGTTCATAATGTAGACTGGCCTGCTGTTCATAATGTAGACTAACCTGCTGTTCATAATGTAGACTAACCTGCTGTTCATAATGTAGACTAACCTGCTGTTCATAATGTAGACTAACCTGCTGCTGTTCATAATGTAGACTAACCTGCTGTTCATAATGTAGACTGGCCTGCTGTTCATAATGTAGACTGGCCTGCTGTCCATAATGTAGACTGGCCTGCTGTCCATAATGTAGACTAACCTGCTGTTCATAATGTAGACTAACCTGCTGTTCATAATGTAGACTAACCTGCTGTTCATAATGTAGACTAACCTGCTGTTCATAATGTAGACTGGCCTGCTGTTCATAATGTAGACTGGCCTGCTGTTCATAATGTAGACTGGCCTGCTGTTCATAATGTAGACTAACCTGCTGTTCATAATGTAGACTGGCCTGCTGTTCATAATGTAGACTGGCCTGCTGTTCATAATGTAGACTAACCTGCTGTTCATAATGTAGACTGGCCTGCTGTTCATAATGTAGACTAACCTGCTGTTCATAATGTAGACTGGCCTGCTGTTCATAATGTAGACTGGCCTGCTGTTCATAATGTAGACTAACCTGCTGCTGTCCATAATGTAGACTAACCTGCTGCTGTCCATAATGTAGACTAACCTGCTGTCCATAATGTAGACTAACCTGCTGTTCATAATGTAGACTAACCTGCTGTTCATAATGTAGACTAACCTGCTGTTCATAATGTAGACTAACCTGCTGTTCATAATGTAGACTGGCCTGCTGTTCATAATGTAGACTAACCTGCTGTTCATAATGTAGACTAACCTGCTGTTCATAATGTAGACTAACCTGCTGTTCATAATGTAGACTGGCCTGCTGTTCATAATGTAGACTAACCTGCTGTTCATACTGTAGACTAACCTGCTGTTCATAATGTAGACTAACCTGCTGTTCATAATGTAGACTAACCTGCTGTTCATAATGTAGACTGGCCTGCTGTTCATAATGTAGACTGGCCTGCTGTTCATAATGTAGACTAGCCTGCTGTTCATAATGTAGACTAACCTGCTGCTGTTCATAATGTAGACTAACCTGCTGCTGTTCATAATGTAGACTGGCCTGCTGTTCATAATGTAGACTGGCCTGCTGTTCATAATGTAGACTAACCTGCTGTTCATAATGTAGACTGGCCTGCTGTTCATAATGTAGACTGGCCTGCTGTTCATAATGTAGACTAACCTGCTGTTCATAATGTAGACTGGCCTGCTGTTCATAATGTAGACTGGCCTGCTGTTCATAATGTAGACTAACCTGCTGCTGTCCATAATGTAGACTGGCCTGCTGTTCATAATGTAGACTAACCTGCTGTTCATAATGTAGACTGGCCTGCTGTTCATAATGTAGACTAACCTGCTGTTCATAATGTAGACTGGCCTGCTGTTCATAATGTAGACTAACCTGCTGTTCATAATGTAGACTAACCTGCTGTTCATAATGTAGACTGGCCTGCTGTTCATAATGTAGACTAACCTGCTGTTCATAATGTAGACTAACCTGCTGTTCATAATGTAGACTAACCTGCTGTTCATAATGTAGACTAACCTGCTGTTCATAATGTAGACTGGCCTGCTGTTCATAATGTAGACTGGCCTGCTGTTCATAATGTAGACTAACCTGCAACCTGCTGTTCATAATGTAGACTAACCTGCTGTTAAGATAATGTAGACTGGCCTGCTGTTCATAATGTAGACTAGCTGTCTGTTCATAATGTAGACTAACCTGCTGCTGTTCATAATGTAGACTAACCTGCTGTTCATAATGTAGACTAACCTGCTGTTCATAATGTAGACTGGCCTGCTGTTCATAATGTAGACTGGCCTGCTGTTCATAATGTAGACTGGCCTGCTGTTCATAATGTAGACTAACCTGCTGCTGTTCATAATGTAGACTAACCTGCTGCTGTTCATAATGTAGACTGGCCTGCTGTTCATAATGTAGACTAACCTGCTGTTCATAATGTAGACTAACCTGCTGTTCATAATGTAGACTGGCCTGCTGTTCATAATGTAGACTGACCTGCTGACCTTTATATCCAACGGAGCTGTTTGAATACCTTTTTATTTGAACGGTTAATAGAATGTTTTACAACATGTATTTGTATTCTTGTTGTGTGTACGTATTACTATGCTGTAAATGACGTCTTTGGAGAGCCTTTAATGCATGAACCAAACAGGTCAAACCTGAACTGGGATGTGATATAATGGGATATAAACTAACACTGAGTCTGCATCCTATTCCCTACATATTGTGTTTTATTATTTTATTTAACCTTTGTTTAAAACTAGGCAAGTCAGTTAAGAACAAATTCTTATTTTACGATGACGGCCTACCCCCGGCCAAACCCGGACGACGCTGGGCCAATTATGCGTCACCCTATGGGACTCCCAATCACGGCCGGATGTGATACAGCCTGGAATCAAACCAGGTTATGTAGTGACGCCTCAAGCACTGAGATGCAGTGCCTTTTAGACCGCTGCTGCACTACTTTTGACCAGAGCCTATGTTGGCCTACTATGGGCCCTTATCAAAAGTAGTGCACTACATTGGGAATAGGATGCTATTGGGGATTCACACCTGTAATAGAAGCTTGTGTCTGTTGAGATGAGCAAGGTGGATCAGGTAAAACACCCACACAGGACCAGCGAAGGGGTAAACAGGTTTCATGTCACAGTGTGTGTGTGTGTGTGTGTGTGTGTGTGTGTGTGTGTGTGTGTGTGTGTGTGTGTGTGTGTGTGTGTGTGTGTGTGTGTGCGTCTTATATGTGTCATTACCTCTGCACAGGTTTGGATCACATTACCACAATAAAAGTGTGCAACTATACACTCCCATTTCTGACTGCCCAACCCTGAAGAAATGTTTAGTGTGGGCTAAGTAGGGTGTGGGTGTTTGTGTATCTGTGAACAGCCCTGGGAGTGGCCTCATTCATCCGGTACTGATAGACGTTTCTACGACACGGGGTGTGTCACCAGCCCCTCCTCTCTCTCGGTGTACTGTGGACTCCTCTCTCTCTGTGTAATGTAGACTCCTTTCTCTCTGTGTACTGTGGACTCCCCTCTCTCTGTGTACTGTACTCCTTTCTCTCTGTGTAATGTGAACTCCCCTCTCTCTGTGTACTGTACTCCTTTCTCTCTGTGTAATGTGAACTCCCCTCTCTCTGTGTACTGTAGACTCCTCTCTGTCTGTGTACTGTGGACTCCCCTCTCTCTGTGTAATGTGGACTCCCCTCTCTCTGTGTAATGTGGACTCCCCTCTCTCTGTGTAATGTGGACTCCCCTCTCTCTGCATTATCCAGGGCTGACATTGGGCCTCTGGCTGTAGAAACAGGGTGCCAGAGAGTAGAGATATGAGACCTCCCTATGAATTATCTCTCTCTCTCAGCCATAGAGATATACCATGTCCCATGTCTATTGACACAGCATTTGTTGCAGAGCTGGTATTTGTTAGGAACACAGCAATATGTAGTCAAGTAACCCAAGGCAACAACAGAAGTGCTTCAAGAGTTGTCTAACACACACACACACACACACACGCACACGCACGCACACGCACACGCACACGCACACACACACACACACACAGGACATTTCAAACTGTTCCCTGGTTGTTATGGAATGAAGTTCATAGATTCTTTACTCAGCAAACAGGCGACAGTCCAAATCTCCAAGGCTGTCTTCTAATAGGCTGGGAGAGGTCATGGGACCTGAAGGAACAAATAGTGAACAACTGTTATTCACTACCTTCCCCCACACATCACATAGTTATAAACAGACCTGGGTTAAAATACTATTCCCTCCCTTCCCCCACACATCACATAGTTATAAACAGACCTGGGTTAAAATACTATTCCCTCCCTTCCCCCACACATCACATAGTTATAAACAGACCTGGGTTAAAATACTATTCCCTCCCTTCCCCCACACATCACATAGTTATAAACAGACCTGGGTTAAAATACTATTCCCTCCCTTCCCCCACACATCACATAGTTATAAACAGACCTGGGTTAAAATACTATTCCCTCCCTTCCCCCACACATCACATAGTTATAAACAGACCTGGGTTAAAATACTATTCCCTCCCTTCCCCCACACATCACATAGTTATAAACAGACCTGGGTTAAAATACTATTCCCTCCCTTCCCCCACACATCACATAGTTATAAACAGACCTGGGTTAAAATACTATTCCCTCCCTTCCCCCACACATCACATAGTTATAAACAGACCTGGGTTAAAATACTATTCACTACCTTCCCCCACACATCACATAGTTATAAACAGACCTGGGTTAAAATACTATTCACCCGCTTCTCCCACACATCACATAGTTATAAACAGACCTGGGTTAAAATACTATTCACTACCTTCCCCCACACATCACATAGTTATAAACAGACCTGGGTTAAAATACTATTCCCTCCCTTCCCCCACACATCACATAGTTATAAACAGACCTGGGTTAAAATACTATTCACTCCCTTCCCCCACACATCACATAGTTATAAACAGACCTGGGTTCAAATACTATTCACTACCTTCCCCCACACATCACATAGTTATAAACAGAGCTGGGTTAAAATACTATTCACTACCTTCCCCCACACATCACATAGTTATAAACAGACCTGGGTTAAAATACTATTCACTACCTTCCCCCACACATCACATAGTTATAAACAGACCTGGGTTAAAATACTATTCACTACCTTCCCCCACACATCACATAGTTATAAACAGACCTGGGTTAAAATACTATTCACCCGCTTCTCCCACACATCACATAGTTATAAACAGACCTGGGTTAAAATACTATTCACTACCTTCCCCCACACATCACATAGTTATAAACAGACCTGGGTTAAAATACTATTCACTCCCTTCCCCCACACATCACATAGTTATAAACAGACCTGGGTTCAAATACTATTCACTACCTTCTCCCACACATCACATAGTTATAAACAGACCTGGGTTAAAATACTATTCACTACCTTCCCCCACACATCACATAGTTATAAACAGACCTGGGTTAAAATACTATTCACTCGCTTCTCCCACACATCACATAGTTATAAACAGACCTGGGTTAAAATACTATTCCCTCCCTTCCCCCACACATCACATAGTTATAAACAGACCTGGGTTAAAATACTATTCCCTCCCTTCTCCCACACATCACATAGTTATAAACAGACCTGGGTTAAAATACTATTCCCTCCCTTCCCCCACACATCACATAGTTATAAACAGACCTGGGTTAAAATACTATTCCCTCCCTTCCCCCACACATCACATAGTTATAAACAGACCTGGGTTAAAATACTATTCCCTCCCTTCCCCCACACATCACATAGTTATAAACAGACCTGGGTTAAAATACTATTCCCTCCCTTCCCCCACACATCACATAGTTATAAACAGAGCTGGGTTAAAATACTATTCACTCCCTTCCCCCACACATCACATAGTTATAAACAGAGCTGGGTTAAAATACTATTCCCTCCCTTCCCCCACACATCACATAGTTATAAACAGACCTGGGTTAAAATACTATTCACTCACTTCTCCCACACATCACATAGTTATAAACAGACCTGGGTTAAAATACTATTCACTACCTTCCCCCACACATCACATAGTTATAAACAGACCTGGGTTAAAATACTATTCCCTCCCTTCCCCCACACATCACATAGTTATAAACAGACCTGGGTTAAAATACTATTCCCTCCCTTCCCCCACACATCACATAGTTATAAACAGACCTGGGTTAAAATACTATTCACTACCTTCCCCCACACATCACATAGTTATAAACAGAGCTGGGTTAAAATACTATTCACCCGCTTCTCCCACACATCACATAGTTATAAACAGAGCTGGGTTACAATACTATTCACTCGCTTCCCCCACAGAACAGACCTGGGTTAAAATATGAAATAATTTCAAATACTATAGCTGGGCTTGATTGAGCTTGTCTGATGCAACGGAACCAATAGCATAGCTACAAAACTTAAAACCCCGCCCATCTGGCTCTCCAGGCAGGGTTAAGCAAACACTTGAAAGTATTTTAAAGATTTCAAGTAGTACTTGAACCCAGGCCTGCTCCAAACACAACCAGCTGGATTTAGAGACAGCGGTGCAGAACGTTCTCCATTTCAGGAAAAAATGTAATAAAAAATAATAATAATGTCACTCCACTGGAATTGAGCGCTAGAGAAAACTCTAAAAACAACTAACATTTACATGCAAATGGTTGGAATATGAGATATTCAGCTTCAGAGATCAAAGAGAACAGCACATTTTCTTTACAAAGACTAATGCGTTATTCTGGTAGTATTGACACTATTCTATGGATTGTCATGATGCAGACACAGCGAAACTCACTCAGCTGGTTGATAGACGGTATGTTGCTTAGTGTTTACACTAAGGCTGTGTTTGTAAATTCACTCCGGAGTGACAAAGTGCGCTTTTGGGCCGTTTCGTAAATTCAGAGCGTTGTCAGATTGTCTGTTTGTAAATTCAGAGCGTTGTCAGATTGTCTGTTTGTAAATTCAGAGCGTTGTCAGATTGTCTGTTTGTAAATTCAGAGCGTTGTCAGATTGTCTGTTTGTAAATTCAGAGCGTTGTCAGATTGTCTGTTTGTAAATTCAGAGCGTTGTCAGATTGTCTGTTTGTAAATTCAGAGCGTTGTCAGATTGTCTGTTTGTAAATTCAGAGCGTTGTCAGATTGTCTGTTTGTAAATTCAGAGCGTTTCGCCCCTAGGAGGTTTCGTGTGCGCTCTGTCGGAGGAGTAGGGATGATCCGGAGCGCACAACGGCAGTCAAGCACCCAAACTAACAGGCTAACGTTGTCTAGCTTGCTACTGTAGCTACTTCCAGACACAAATGAGAGAACACCTCACTCTGACCATTCTACTCGCCCTAGCAGAGCTGGTCAGGCTGTTTTCATCTCAAGGGTTAATGACTGTAACGGTGTTACTGGCAACCATTTAATTACGTTTTCGTTTATTAATGAAGTTTTTCGGTGATGTTTACTGACACAACCGGGTGCTAAGCCGTTAGAAAATTCATAAACTATTCTGGTACTCTTAAACCTGAGTGCTCTGAACTTGGAGTAGATTGCCAGAGTGAATTTACGAATTAAGGTTCCCATGGTTACACTATGGTTGTCTTATTAAGGTTCCCATGGTTACTCTATGGTTGCCTTATCAAGGTTCCCATGGTTACTCTATGGTTGGCTTATCAAGGTTCCCATGGCTACTCTATGGTTGCCTTATCAAGGTCCCCATGGTTACTCTATGGTTGTCTTATTAAGGTTCCCATGGTTACTCTATGGCTGTCTTATTAAGGTTCCCTTGGTTACTCTATGGTTGCCTTATCAAGGTTCCCATGGCTACTCTATGGTTGTCTTATTAAGGTTCCCATGGTTACTCTACGGTTGTCTTATCAAGGTTCCCATGGTTACTCTATGGTTGTCTTATCAAGTTTCCCATGGTTACTCTACGGGTGTCTTATTAAGGTTCCCATGGTTACTCTATGGTTGCCTTATCAAGGTTCCCATGGTTACTCTATGGTTGTCTTATCAAGGTTCCCATGGTTACTCTATGGTTGTCTTATCAAGGTTCCCATGGTTACTCTATGGTTGTCTTATCAAGGTTCCCATGGTTACTCTATGGTTGTCTTATCAAGGTTCTGTTTAGGTCATCTGACCGCTGTTCTACCATTGTCTTGGCTCATATGGATTCACTGCAGGAGCACGAACTACAGCTGTTTTCAAGGAGTTAAAGGTTCTGCCTAGAAGAAAAGAGGTTGTGTTCCCCTGCTCAGACATTGCATGCTGTTAGCTGATATGTAAAATACCTATCCAGGCGTCGTAAGATCTGGCATGCGTCAGCAACGTCTCTTTACAGTCTCTGTTTAATGTACTATTTAGGTGCTCTGCCATCAACACTCACTCCCAGGGACCCAGGCGAAGCCGGCTGCACATTGGGCTTCACCCCAGGGACTAACACCAGCCTTGGAGCTGGGATCTAGGCAGCATGGTCCCTGTCTCAGACTCCCTCTCAGCCTAACAACACATTTGCATTTAAATTGCATCACCAGACGGTATGGTGCACCGCACCAGGCGAGGGAGTCTGCTTCCCAAATTGGACCCTATTCCCTATATAGTGCACTACTTTCGACCAGAGCCCTAAGTAAGGATTAGGGTGCCGTTTGGAACAAAGCCTGGGGGACAGGGAGGTCACAGAGGTGAGTAACCACAACAGATACAGCTATCAGCAGATACAAGCTATCAGCAGATACAGCTATCAGCAGATACCAGTTATCAACAGATACCAGTTATCAACAGATACCAGCTATCAACAGATACAGCTATCAACAGATACCAGCTATCAACAGATACCAGCTATCAACAGATACCAGCTATCAGCAGATACCAGCTATTAACAGACACCAGTTATCAACAGATACCAGTTATCAACAGATACAGCTATCAACAGATACCAGCTATCAACAGATACCAGCTATCAACAGATACCAGGTATCAACAGACACCAGCTATCAACAGATACCAGCTATCAACAGATACCAGCTATCAACAGATACCAGCTATCAACAGATACCAGCTAAAACAGACACCAGCTATCAACAGATACCAGCTATCAACAGACACCAGCTACAACAGACACCAGCTATCAACAGATATCAACATATACCAGCTATCAACAGATACCAGCTATCAACAGATACCAGCTATCAACAGATACCAGCTATCAACAGATACCAGCTATCAACAGATACCAGCTATCAACAGATACCA
Organism: Salvelinus alpinus; assembly: GCF_045679555.1. Lineage (NCBI taxonomy): Eukaryota > Metazoa > Chordata > Actinopteri > Salmoniformes > Salmonidae > Salvelinus > Salvelinus alpinus. The sequence goes on from NC_092088.1 coordinate 8,501,891, forward strand.
GCTATCAACAGATACCAGCTATCAACAGATACCAGCAGATACCAGCTATCAACAGATACCAGCTACAACAGATACCAGCTATCAACAGATACCAGCTATCAACAGACACCAGCTATCAGCAGATATCAGCTACAACAGACACCAGCTATCAACAGATACCAGCTATCAACAGATATCAACATATACCAGCTATCAACAGATACCAGCTATCAACAGATACCAGCTATCAACAGATACCAGCTATCAACAGATACCAGCAGATACCAGCTATCAACAGATACCAGTTACAACAGACACCAGCTACAACAGATACCAGCTATCAACAGATACCAGCTATCAACAGACACCAGCTATCAACAGATACCAGCTATCAACAGATACCAGCTATCAGCAGATACAGCTATCAACAGTATTTTTAAAGACCCTTTTCTGATACTTCAGAAACCCTTCCTTCCTTCCTACCTTCCTACCTACCTACAGTCCTTCCTTCCTTCCTTCCTTCCTTCCTTCCTTCCTTCCTTCCTTCCTTCCTTCCTTCCTTCCTTCCTTCCTTCCTTCCTTCCTTCCTTCCTTCCTTCCTTCCTTCCTTCCTTCCTTCCTTCCTACCTACCTACCTACCTACTTACAGTCCTTCCTACCTTCCCTAAAGTAATCAGAGATCTGGATTGGTGAATGAAATAGGATGGTAACCTTGGTAACCTTGCTTACACCTATCCAATCACATATGGATATGTACTAGGAAGAAGTAAAGGAACAAACATGACCAAAGTCATTCCACACCCTCTTTTGTAATCAAGCAACGCACTTTGGAATCTAGCATTTATCGTATGAAATCAAGGGTTGGCATTCTGTACCCGCATTCTAAACGGAATCCTACACACTCGCAGTCAACAACATAGCTTAGGCAGTAGGAAGCTCTCTCATCCATTTATATGCAGATGATACAGTCTTATACTCAGCTGGCCCTTCCCCGGATTTTGTGTTAAACGCTCTACAACAAAGCTTTCTTAGTGTCCAACAAGCTTTCTCTGCCCTTAACCTTGAACACCTCCAAAACAAAGGTCATGTGGTTTAATAAGAAGAATACCCCTCTCCCCACAGGTGTGATTACTACCTCTGAGGGTTTAGAGCTTGAGGTAGTCACCTCATACAAGTACTTGGGAGTATGGCTAGATGGTACACTGTCCTTCTCTCAGCACATATCAAAGGTGAAGGCTAAAGTTAAATCTAGACTTGGTTTCCTCTATCGTAATCACTCCTCTTTCACCCCAGCTGCCAAACTAACCCTGATTCAGATGACCATCCTACCCATGCTAGATTATAGAGACGTAATTTATAGATCGGCAGGTAAGGGTGCTCTCGAGCGGCTAGATGTTCTTTACCATTCGGCCATCAGATTTGCCACCAATGCTCCTTACAGGACACATCACTACGCTCTATACTCCTCTGTAAACTGGTCATCTCTGTATACCCGGAGCAAGACCCACTGGTTGATGCTTATTTATAAAACCCTCTTAGGCCTCACTCCCCCCTGTCTGAGATACCTACTGCAGCCCTCATCCTCCACATACAACACCTGTCACATTCTGTTAAAGGTCCCCAAAGCACACACATCCCTGGGTCGCTCCTCTTTTCAGTTCGCTTCAGCTAGCGAAGACTCAATCATGGACACTTACTGACAGTTGTGGCTGCTTTGCGTGATGTATTGTTGTCTCTACCTTCTTGCCCTTTGTGCTGTTGTCTGTGCCTAATAATGTTTGTACCCTGTTTTGTGCTGTTACCATGTTGTGCTGCTGCCATGTTGTGTTGCTACCATGTTGTTGTCATGTTGTGTTGTTACCATGCTGTGTTGTCATGTGTTGCTGCCTTGCTACGTTGTTGTCTTAGGTCTCTATTTATGTAGTGTTGTCTCTCTTGTTGTGATGTGTGTTATGTCCTATATTTTTATTACATTTATTTTAATTTTAATCCCCGCCCCCCAGGAGGCCTTTTGGTAGGCCGTCATTGTAAATAAGAATTCGTTCTTAACTGACTTGCCTAGTTAAATAAAGGTTCAGATTTTTTTTTAAATAAATCCAAACGGAACCCTACACGCTGGCATTCTAAACGGAACCCTACGCACTGGCATTCTAAACGGAACCCTACACGCTGGCATTCTAAACGGAACCCTACGCGCTGGCATTCTAAACGGAACCCTACGCGCTCGCATTCTAAACGGAACCCTACGCACTGGCATTCTAAACGGAACCCTACGCGCTGCCATTCTAAACGGAACCCTACGCGCTGCCATTCTAAACGGAACCCTACGCGCTGGCAATCTAAACGGAACCCTACGCGCTGCCATTCTAAACGGAACCCTACGCGCTGGCATTCTAAACGGAACCCTACGCGCTGGCAATCTAAACGGAACACTACGCGCTGGCATTCTAAACGGAACCCTACACACTCACATTCTAAACGGAACCCTACACGCTGGCATTCTAAACGGAACCCTACGCGCTGGCATTCTAAACGGAACCCTACACACTCACATTCTAAACGGAACCCTACACGCTGGCATTCTAAACGGAACCCTACGCGCTGGCATTCTAAACGGAACCCTACACGCTCGCATTCTAAACGGAACCCTACGCGCTGGCATTCTAAACGGAACCCTACACACTCACATTCTAAACGGAACCCTACACGCTGGCATTCTAAACGGAACCCTACACACTCACATTCTAAACGGAACCCTACACGCTGGCATTCTAAACGGAACCCTACGCGCTGGCATTCTAAACGGAACCCTACACGCTCGCATTCTAAACGGAACCCTACACGCTCGCATTCTAAACGGAACCCTACACGCTGGCATTCTAAACGGAACCCTACGCGCTGGCATTCTAAACGGAACCCTACACGCTGGCATTCTAAACGGAACCCTACACACTCACATTCTAAACGGAACCCTACACGCTGGCATTCTAAACGGAACCCTACACACTCACATTCTAAACGGAACCCTACACGCTGGCATTCTAAACGGAACCCTACACACTCACATTCTAAACGGAACCCTACACGCTGGCATTCTAAATGGAACCCTACACGCTGGCATTCTAAACGAAACCCTACACGCTGGCATTCTAAACGGAACCCTACGCGCTGGCATTCTAAACGGAACCCTACACACTCACATTCTAAACAGAACTCTACACACTATGGACCCTGGTCAAAGTAGTCCACATTATAGGAAATAGGGTTCGATTTCTCACAGAGCTTAGTCCTCCTACACAGGCGTGGCTCTGTGAATGTGGCTGTGTTGACAATATAATGACATTATATTCCATTCAGGATGTCCTTCATCAGTCATTGCCTGCAGTGTCAAGGTCAAGGTCTCAAATGGTATCCACTTCCCAAAGTGCATTACTTTTTACTAGGGCCCATAGTGGTCAAAAGTAGTTCACTATAGGTCGCCTCACCATTTTTGTACTAGAAAATCTCTGCTTGTTTGGAAATGTATCGAATATAACGAATTATGAATCCTTAATAAAGAAGTTATAACACATTGGGGGAAAAAAAGAAGGGAAAAAACTTGCATATTGTTTTGGAGTTACTGTGTGAACAATCCATATTCATAAAGCAACGTTTCATCTGACAAAGAGGAAGTACTCAGGCGTTTGTATGGAAAATATACATCAATTCACTTAGATATCGATCCGTCAAATCAAATCAAATCAAATTGGTCGCATCATTTATTTAGCAGATGTTATTGCGGGTTTAGCGAAATGCTTGTGTTCCTAGCTCCAACAGTGCAGTAGTATCTAACAATTCACAACAATACACACAACTCTAAAAGTAAAAGAATGGAATTAAGAAATATATAAATATTAGGACGAGCAATGTTGGAGAGGCATTGACTAGAATACAGTAGAATACAGTATATATATATATATATGAAATTAGTAAAACAGTATGTTAACATTATTAAAGTGACCAGTGATTCCATGTCTATGTACATAGGGCAGCAGCCTCGAAGGTGCAGGGTTGATTAACCGGGTTGTAGCCGGTTAGTAACAGTGACTAAGTTCAGGGCCGGGTACTGGGTGGAGGCTGGCTAGCGATGGCTATTTAACAGTCTGATGGTCTTGAGATAGAAGCTGTTTTTCAGTCTCTCGGTCCCAGCTTTGATGCACCTGTACTGACCTCGCCTTCTGGATGATAACAGGGTGAACAGGCAGTGGCTCAGGTGGTTGATGATCTGTTTGACCTTCCTGTGACATTGGGTGCTGTAGACGTCCAGGAGGGCAGGCGCTGTGCCCTCGGTGATGGGTTGGGCAAACCGCACCACCCTCTGGAGAGCCATGTGGTTGCAGGCGGTGCAGTTGTTGTACCAGGCGGTGATGTAGCCCGACAGGATGCTCTCAATGGTGCATCTGTATAAGGTTTGTGAGGGTCTTCAGCCGCATGAGGTTGAAGACACACTTTGCACCTTCTTCACCACACTGTATGTATGGGTGGACCATTTCAGATTGTCAGTGATGTATACGTCTAGGAACTTGAAGCTTTTCCCCTTCTCCACTGCGGTCCCGATAAGAGATGGAGAGAAAGAGGAGATGGGGAGAGAGAGAGAGAGGAGATGGAGGGAGAGAGAGAGGAGATGGGGAGAGATTGAAGAACTAAAAATAGATCCAAACTCTGTCCCAAATGGCACCATATTCCCTACATTATGCACTTCGACCAGAGCCAAAAGTAGTGCACTATGTAGGGAATAGGGTGCCATTTGGGACGCACGAAGTAGCAACCTAATGGAATAGGTGGCTTAGCTAGGGGTAAAACAGCAGCTTGATTACACTGTAAGATTCATAAGATGTTTGGTGACACTTTGGAAAGTATAAAGGGACATACTTCAGACAGAAGACCCACGTCCATACAGCAGTATAATAATATCTATATATAATATGTCTATATATAATATCTGCTATCTCTCTCTGTGTGTGTGTAGTGCTGGTTTTGAGAGTCAGGGGCAATATATTGGGTGAATTCAGAAAAAGTGGGAAACTTTTTCTCATTTCCGTCTTCTGTAACCTCTTTCGACATTTAGCACATTTCTGAAAATGGGTGGTTGGTAGGGGTGGATGGGTGGTTGGTAGGGGTGGATGGGTGGTTGGTAGGGGTGGACGGGTGGTTGGTAGGGGTGGACGGGTGGTTGGTAGGGGTGGACGGGTGGTTGGTAGGGGTGGACGGGTGGTTGGTAGGGGTGGACGGGTGGTTGGTAGGGGTAGACGGGTGGTTGTAGGGGTAGACGGGTGGTTGGTAGGGGTAGACGGGTGGTTGGTAGGGGTAGACGGGTGGTTGGTAGGGGTGGACGGGTGGTTGGTAGGGTGGACGGGTGGTTGGTAGGGGTGGACGGGTGGTTGGTAGGGGTGGACGGGTGGTTGGTAGGGGTGGACGGGTGGTTGGTAGGGGTGGACGGGTGGTTGGTAGGGGTGGACGGGTGGTTGGTAGGGGTGGACGGGTGGTTGGTAGGGGTGGACGGGTGGTTGGTAGGGGTGGACGGGTGGTTGGTAGGGGTGGACGGGTGGTTGGTAGGGGTGGACGGGTGGTTGGTAGCGGTGGACGGGTGGTTGGTAGCGGTGGACGGGTGGTTGGTAGGGGTGGACGGGTGGTTGGTAGGGGTGGACGGGTGGTTGGTAGGGGTGGACGGGTGGTTGGTAGGGGTGGATGGTAGGGGTGGATGGGTGGGTGGTTGGTAGGGGTGGATGGGTAGGGGTGGATGGGTGGTTGGTAGGGGTGGATGGGTGGTTGGTAGGGGTGGATGGTTGGTTGGTAGGGGTGGATGGTTGGTTGGTAGGGAGGGATGGGTGGTTGGTAGGGGTGGATGGGTGGACGTCTAACAGGAACGTCTAGCAACCCAAAGGTTGCGTATTTGAATTTCATCAACTGACAACTTTAGAATTTTAAAACTACTTACTACTTTTTAGAAACTTTGCAACTATTTTGCATGTAAGCTAACCCTTTTCCCTTAACTCCTTACCTTAACTCTAACCTTAACTCCTTACCTTAACTCTATCCTTAACTCCTTACCTTAACTCTAACTTTAACTCCTTACCTTAACTCTATCCTTAACTCCTTACCTTAACTCTAACTTTAACTCCTTACCTTAACTCCTTACCTTAACTCTATCCTTAACTCCTTACCTTAACTCTAACTTTAACTCCTTACCTTAACTCTATCCTTAACTCCTTACCTTAACTCTACCTTAACTCTATCCTTAACTCCTTACCTTAACTCTAACCTTAACTCTATCCTTAACTCCTTACCTTAACTCTATCCTTAACTCCTTACCTTAACTCTAACCTTAACTCTATCCTTAACTCCTTACCTTAACTCTATCCTTAACTCCTTACCTTAACTCCTTACCCTCAGCCTTGCAAACATTAGCCACAACAAATAGGAATTGGTCACATGTCATACGTTTTGCAAATTCATAACCTATTGCATGTTTTGCAAATTAGTAATATATCATATGCGTTGTAATTTGTAACATATCATAGGAAATGGATGATGGACATCCACAAACTAATACGTACCATACGGAACGTAACATATCATACTGAAAAGGAGTACCTCGGATTTACATAGAGATTTGGAAATGATCTGAGACCAAGTTGACCCCTACACATCCATTGCAACTCAAGTCCAAATGAAATCAGGCAATACAATACGACAAAGGGAGAAGAATCCTGTTTGAATAAATACATATCGTACTCCTGCTTTGCTTGTTGGTAACCTAACTTTTAGCATTCTCTCACTGTTTTCCTTTAGGCTTCAGTGAGAAAGTACACAGTAGCCTACTTACTAAAGTGCAATTATATACTCAAACAGCCTCAGTCTAGCTAATAGCAACGGCCTGCTGTGTGAAGGTGGTTCATATCTCAGGTAAGGTCAGAATCCAAAAGGTGCGGTTTGACAACAACACAATTGGTTTACAGACTTTGTAGTGGCTCTCTGCTTGTGGCTGGATTTCTCTTCCTGTATTCTTGAATGGACCGTTCCGCATTCTCTGATTGGTCGAATCGTCCATAATTGGCAACGCTGTGGATTTACACCCGCAATCATTTCTTTAATATTGTGCTTTTGTAGGTTATGATTATTTTCATTTCGCGGCTATTTCGTATCGAATGGAATGACAGAAATGAAACGGCACTTCATAAATCGATCAGGGCTTTCATTGAGTTATAGGGAAAGTTATTGTTTGGTGAGTTCAACCCCACCTCTGTTCTGAAATTCCTTGCCGCGTCGGGGTGTGTTGTGTGAAACGCAAGCCCAGCCCCGCAGTCCGCCTACTCTACTCCCCCTCCCCGTCTGCCACCGTCTCTCTCTTGGTCCGCCTGCAGCATTCGACATCCCAGCGAGGATTTTTCACTACAGAGATGGCTGCGAAAGTGTGTAGAACAGTACTCATCTTGACCAGGAGCAGCGGAGCTGTGGCCACCGGGCTCCCCGCACTCGCTATCTCATCACAGCGGCACCACCAGCATATAAGACCGGTAAGTCGTCGGACCTGGGTGCGGAGAGATGTGGGACAAGGCAGGGCAGCGAACGAGGATATGAGGCAGTGACGGTGGGCTGTTCTGACTGTAGCTTGATGACGGGTCTTGCTAAGGAAGTAACGCTAACTAGCGTCATTAATAGTTTTCTTCGGTGTCTTCCTTGATATTGGTTGAAGTTAAGGTTTGCTGTAATATTAGTTGTCGAAGTATTTTGCTACAACTGTTAAAAACCGGGGTCAGTCAATCACCTTGTGGCCGCAGGCGCTTTTGACAGTAGCAATGCAGGTTTTAGGTACTGGTAAACTCTGTCGACCACTGGCCCGCCGTCTATGGCAATGTACAATATACATTTATGTAAAATGTCCCAAGCTTAGTGTGGCTATTTTCTCTGTATACGTCTTAACTATATCAACGGTTTGTATCTAGCTAGACCCGTTGTGGGTGTGTTTTTTGCATGGGATCATCTTGAACGCAACAGTGGGCTCAAACCTCTCAACTTCAATGTTGACGAAGTGCCAACAGCTGTACATTAATATGGGCACCGTCCCCGGTTTGATACCGACGGACATGGACTACACCTCGCTTTTTATCGTTCACTAGTGACGTGGTTTACCCAATGCTCGCCATTCTATAGATTTTCCGATAGACTTTGGCCCAAGGTGTTGTTTATCCTGGTCATTTGATGAGCGCGATTACTCGTTCGCCCACACCTCCGCGCCTGTATCGTGTATGTTAACGGTATAGACGCGGTGTGTGTGCGCCTCTGCAGTAGTGGGCTAGCGGGGTGACAGTGCGGCAGAATGGAACTCCTCGCCTTGGCATGTGGTGAGCGGTGGAGCCGTGCGCCTCCATATAAGCGTGAGGGGAACTACAGGCAGTGAAGAATAAAATAAATAAAACACTGTCTCTCTCTCTCACACACACACACACACACACACACACACACACACACACACACACACACACACACACACACACACACACACACACACACACACATTTCAAATACTTTATTTAAATCCACAAATCACATGAATGTGATTGTAATGTCTGCACACACACAGGTCGCGTTGGGATGCTTCCATACTGGCAGAAATATAATTGTGTTTACGAGGTCTTGTCCATACTTCACTATGGTGCAGTAATTACATCCAAGCCAGTCCACTGTGTGTGTAATGTGTCTGTGTGTAATGTGTCTGTGTGTGTAATGTGCCTGTGTGTGTAATGTGTAGTGTGTGTGTGTGTGTGTGTAATGTGTGTGTAATGTGTAATGTGCCTGTGTGTAATGTGCCTGTGTGTAATGTGTCTGTGTGCGTGTGTGTGTGCCTGTGTGTAATGTGTCTGACGTGCGTGTGTGGTAGGGCTGGGAGTTGCCAGGGACCTCACGATATTATCACTAAGGTGCCGATAATATGTATTGTGATTTTTCTCAATTCTATTTTGTATTGCGATTCGGTTTTGAGATGTAATGTTCCGAACTTATTGCTTCCTATATTGTCTGCTGCAGAGAGACGAGAGGGAGCATGTGAACATTTGTTCTGGTCAGTCGTGGGAATCAAAGTGGTGAAAACAAAACATGTTGGATCATGGATAACAAGCTCTAGGATGAAAAATACTGGAGGTTTGGCGCCGGTACAGACCACCAGCGCTAGCTAACACTACCTAGCACACAAAAAAAAAAAATATATATATGATTTATTATTATTATTATTTTTTACAAATCGATACTTGGGTGACGTAATTATCAATTCCCCCTAGTGTGTGAGTGTGTGTAACAACCAGATGAGGGAGAGAAGATAAGAAAGAGGGAGACAGAGAGAAATACAGTGGAATGAGGAAGTGAAGTCATCATGAGTCCAATATTTCTCTGTGGAGAGTTGAGGGAAATCCAGGAGCTTGACTGTTGCTGTGTGGTTTAGAATTCTCTGCTGTGCCTGAGGGGAGGAAGAGGGGAGGAAGAGGAGAGGCGGAGAGAGGAGGGGAGGCGGAGAGAGGGGAGGAGAGGGAGGGGAGGCAGAGAGAGGAGAGGGAGGGGAGGCAGAGAGAGGAGAGGGAGGGGAGGAAGAGAGAGGAGATGGAAGGAGAGTCATAGGGAGTAAGAGGGGAGGAGAGGAACTGAAGCTTAGATGTGTGGATGATATAGGCTAGCTTAAGCCAGGGGTCGACCTCATACAGGATTTCTATATTATCTCAGAAACCGCTGTACGCGCTTCTATCTCACACAAACACATACACACACACGGGAGATCAGAAAAATGAAAATGAGTGGCACAGGCCATCTCTCTCTACCTACGCCCATGGCCTCACTGCTAGCTGGTCCCTTCATCTAAGGTCAGGTTACTATTGGCTGGTCCCTTCATCTAAGGTCAGGTTACTATTGGCTGGGCCCTTCATCTAAGGTCAGGTTACTATTGGCTGGGCCCTTCATCTAAGGTCAGGTTACTATTGGCTGGTCCCTTCATCTAAGGTCAGGTTACTATTGGCTGGTCCCTTCATCTAAAGTCAGGTTACTATTGGCTGGTCCCTTCATCTAAGGTCAGGTTACTATTGGCTGGTCCCTTCATCTCTCTGTACCTCACACTACTAGCCTTCATCTCTCTGTACCTCACACTACTAGCCTTCATCTCACTCTACCTCACACTACTAGCCTTCATCTCTCTGTACCTCACACTACTAGCCTTCATCTCTCTGTACCTCACACTACTAGCCTTCATCTCTCTGTACCTCACACTACTAGCCTTCATCTCACTCTACCTCACACTACTAGCCTTCATCTCACTCTACCTCACACTACTAGCCTTCATCTCTCTGTACCTCACACTACTAGCCTTCATCTCTCTGTACCTCACACTACTAGCCTTCATCTCTCTGTACCTCACACTACTAGCCTTCATCTCTCTGTACCTCACACTACTAGCCTTCATCTCACTCTACCTCACACTACTAGCCTTCATCTCACTCTACCTCACACTACTAGCCTTCATCTCTCTGTACCTCACACTACTAGCCTTCATCTCTCTGTACCTCACACTACTAGCCTTCATCTCACTCTACCTCACACTACTAGCCTTCATCTCTCTGTACCTCACACTACTAGACTAAAGCTCTCTGTTCCTGCTGTGAACTACTGCACTAGAAAACCTTTCCCCATACTGCTCAAAGACTCTCCTCCCCTCTACAACTAGTGCCCCTATGGGGCCTGGTCCACAATAGTGCACTATATAGCTTCCTGTGGGACATAGACATGGAAATGTCACATAGCTGTTTTTTCAGTCAGCTTTATGAGGATGTTTACCTGTCATGTTGTCTGGCTGGGTCATCGATGTGTGGCTGTCACAGCACAGACCTAGCTAGTGTAAAGCTGTCTGTGTCATGTTGTCTGGCTGGGCCATCGATGTGTGTGGCTGTCACAGCACAGACCTAGCTAGTGTAAAGCTGTCTGTGTCATGTTGTCTGGCCTGGCCATCGATGTGTGTGGCTGTCACAGCACAGACCTAGCTAGTGTAACGCTGTCTGTGTCATGTTGTCTGGCCTGGCCATCGATGTGTGGCTGTCACAGCACAGACCTAGCTAGTGTAAAGCTGTCTGTGTCATGTTGTCAGGCTGGGCCATCGATGTGTGGCTGTCACAGCACAGACCTAGCTAGTGTAAAGCTGTCAGTGTCATGTTGTCTGGCCTGGCCATCGATGTGTGGGGCTGTCACAGCACAGACCTAGCTAGTGTAACGCTGTGTGTTTGTGTGTGTGTGTGTGTGGCCCTAGCTAGCATAAAGTTATGTGTGTAGCATAAGGCTGTATGTGTGTGTGTGTGTGTGTGTGTGTGTGGCCCTAGCTAGCATAAAGTTATGTGTGTAGCATAAGGCTGTATGTGTGTGTGTGTGTGTGTGTGGCCCTAGCTAGCATAAAGTTATGTGTGTAGCATAAGGCTGTATGTGTGTGTGTGTGTGTGTGTGGCCCTAGCTAGCATAAAGTTATGTGTGTAGCATAAGGCTGTGTGTGTGTGTGTGGGCCCTAGCTAGCATAAAGTTATGTGTGTAGCATAAGGCTGTATGTGTGTGTGTGTGTGTGTGTGTGGGGGCCCTAGCATAATGCTGTCAGTGTATGACGACTGTGTGCCCTGTCAGGGCTGTGACAGCAAGGCTGCTGTTGTGTTTTTAATTCTCCTCACTGAATGACGGGAACTCCAACCATCATATACGCTTGGGGCTGTAAACCTCATGTTGCCATGGAGTTAAGCACTACTGTGACTAGCTAAGTGAATAAGATTCAATGTTGTCATGTCTTTTTAAACGACCGCAAACCAAGTTTCCATTGTGAGACCATACATTAAACTACTACTAAGCCAACGTGATGTTTATTTTATTTACATTTAATTTTATTTAACTTTTTATTTAACTAGGCAAGTCAGTTTAAGAACAAGTTCTTATTTACAATGACAGTCCCTAGGAACAGTGGGTTAACTGCCTTGTTCAGGGGCAGTTGAAGACATGTTGGTTTTATCAATAAAGCATTTTTGATGTTGTTGCAAACTTCCCTTGTCTTTCCAATAGTTGCTGAATATCTTGGAGCTTTCCGAGCACATCTACTACTGCATTAGGTCACAGCTTGTTCTTGAGACTCTTTGGGATGTTAAGATGTAGAATATGCAAGGAAGTATATTTTATATGGTCGTGCTCTTCTTATTTCATATTTTAATTTCTCCTGTGTTTTTGTTCTACCTTATGTTATTTGTAGTGCTATATTGATATTGATTACTGCATTGTTGGGTTTAGAGTTTGCAAGAAAGGCATTTCACTGTACTTGTGCAGGTGGCATTAAAACTTGAAACTTAACCCATGACATTTACCAGAGTCGCTCCCCTCCTCAAGAAACTTAACCAGACAGGCTTCAAGACGTGTCACTCAACTGAGACTGCTCTTCTGTGTCACGGAGGCTCTCCACACTGCCAAAGCTGACTCTCTCTCCTCTGTCCTCATCCTCTTAGATCTATCCACTGCCTTTGACACTGTGAACCATCAGATTCTCCTCTTCACCCTCTCAGGGCTGGGAGTCTCAGGCTCAGCGCACTCTGCATCCTACCTGGCAGGCTTCTCCTACCAGGTGACATGGAGAGGATCTGTGTCTGCACCATGTACTCTCACTACCGGTGTCCCTCAGGGCTCGGTTCTAGGCCCCCTACTCTTCTCTCTATACACCAAGTCCCTTGGTTTCGTCATATCCTCACATGGTCTCTTCTATCACTGCTTTGCGGTTGACACTTAAATTATTATGTATTAGTCAAATATTATGTGTTTGGGCTTCTTGCGGTTAATTTGCAGTTACAAATGATTTGTAATTATGTTCCGGTCCCCCTGACCATCCGCTCACAAAAAAATCGGCCCATGGCTGAATCTAGTTGATGATCCCTGCTCAGCAAGACCCTACCTCATACAGGAAGCAGGTCTGAATCCAGGCACTTGTAATATCCCGTCTGGACTAGTGCAACTGTTGGCTGGGCTCCCCGCTTATGCCATCAAACCCCTGCAACTTATCTAGAACGCAGCAGCCTGCCTGGTGTTCAACCTTTCCGAGTTGACTACCCGCTACTCCTCACACTCCACGGACTTCCAGTTGAAGTTCACATCCACTACAGACCATGGTGTTTACCTACGGAACAGGAAGAGGAACTGCCCCTCCCTACCTTCAGGATATGATTAAACCCTACACCCTAACCCATCCACTACAAGACCATGGTGGTTACCTACAAAACAGGAAGAGGAACTTCCCCTCCCTACCTTCAGGATATGATAAAACCCTACACCCCAACCCATCCACTACAAGACCATGGTGTTTACCTACGGAACAGGAAGAGGAACTGCCCCTCCCTACCTTCAGGATATGATCAAACCCTACACCCCAACCCATCCACTACAGACCATGGTGTTTACCTACGGAAGAGGAACTGCCCCTCCCTACCTTCAGGATATGATCAAACCCTACACCCCAACCCATCCACTACAAGACCATGGTGTTTACCTACGGAACAGGAAGAGGAACTGCCCCTCCCTACCTTCAGGATATGATCAAACCCTACACCCCAACCCATCCACTACAAGACCATGGTGTTTACCTATGGAACAGGAAGAGGAACTGCCCCTCCCTACCTTCAGGATATGATCAAACCCTACACCCTAACCCATCCACTACAAGACCATGGTGTTTACCTACGGAACAGGAAGAGGAACTGCCCCTCCCTACCTTCAGGATATGATCAAACCCTACACCCCAACCCATCCACTACAAGACCATGGTGTTTACCTACGGAACAGGAAGAGGAACTGCCCCTCCCTACCTTCAGGATATGATCAAACCCTACACTCCAACCCATCCACTACAGACCATGGTGTTTACCTACGGAACAGGAAGAGGAACTGCCCCTCCCTACCTTCAGGATATGATCAAACCCTACACCCTAACCCATCCACTACAAGACCATGGTGTTTACCTACGGAACAGGAAGAGGAACTGCCCCTCCCTACCTTCAGGATATGATCAAACCCTACACTCCAACCTGAGAACTCCGTTCTGCCACCCCTGGTCTCTTGGCCCTTGCACCCCCACGGGAGGGCAGCTTCCGCTCAGCCCAGTCCCAGCTATTCTCTGTCCTAACATTACAAAAAATATATTCCATTGTATGACCCACATCAGTGAACCCTTTTAAAGTTATGGGAATTGGCCATACATTTAAATGTTTCTTACAGAAGAAATCATACGCGTGGTAGTAATTGAAAAAGAACAGGACTCCTTTTTGTTTTTCCACTTGTCTTTGAGAAACTTACCCTAAACATGACTTCCTTATTGTGTAGTATGGGCCCCTGGGAAAAACATCAACAAAGGCTCCAAAAACACCCAAATACGGTCATTTTAGAAACGACAAAGCTCTCAGTAGATTGGTGCAGGTCTTCAGATGTTGTACACTTGAAATAGTGGTGAGGAGGAGGAGTGGACTGTGTCTGGTCGTGACTTCGCCATTTATTTTCTATATTCAGAGTTCACTCAAACATAATTTAAAGTTTTACTATTGACAGTTAAAGCTGATTTTTGGGATTGTATATCAATTTGCTTTCCTTAAATATTTGTCATCTGATGAATTTGTTTAAACAATTCAGAAACTTAATCAAACTTTTTTTTGTTGCCGCCAGCTCCTGATATCAGGGCATGAAATCTATCATCTGTGTCCTGAATTAGCCTAGTGTGCATGTTTACCCAGCTATATCCTGGCCTGAGCTCGGTTTCCATGGCTAAACTACCTGGCTAGCGATACTCCGTCCATTCCACAGGTAACTCCCAAAATCAAGGAAGCATTTGCGTAAATGAGGGATGCAAAGTATATTGAAAGCATGGGATGCTTTCAATACACTTGTAGAATCTATGCCAAGGTGCATTGAAGCTGTTTTGGCAGCTCCTCGTGGCCCAACACCCTATTAAGACACTTTGTTGGTGTTTCCATTATTTTGGCGGTTACATGTAGCAGCATGCTTCACAGAGAATGGAACAGCCGGATAGGGGAAACGTCTCGAGTCGCACAAAAGGGAATATAACGTCTGAAAAAAATAACTTCTCCTTTTAACCTGGGCTTCCTCCCTATTGACTCAGCTGTCTGTATAAAAGAGGTCCTTAGAACCCAGTACTAACGCGTGGCAGGGGACGACAGACATGGATTTATCAGCTTTCTTAACATCCATGGGACTGTTTATGCACAATGGTTGCATCCAAAATGGGAAGCTAATTCCGTAGGGCTTTGTTTCAAAAGTAGATCACTATCCAGTCCATTCTAACGTGTGGCAGGGGAGTAGTGTTGGAACCGTTTTGAATAAACAGCCCCTCAAGACTGATACATCTCTGTCTAAAAGTGGGGTTCTCTGCGGGACGAGTCACAAAGGCACATTATTGAATCTTGCCATACACCATCTGGGCCCCTCTCTTTATGTCACATCAAAGACGAGCTGCACGTCAGTCCTAAAATGGCAGCGAAACAACAGGTGAAAGAAAATATGTTGGATTGAATGTGAGGATGCTTCTAATGATTGATATCATGTCACCTTTTTCTCATATCCTTATTGAAATCCTACCGGACCAGTACACTATTAGAGGTAGAACCTAGTTATCAGGGGCCTCTGGGGACCTTGAGGGAGTGGCTCGACAGGGGCAGAGGTCAGGCTCCCCTTCCTGGAAAATAATCCAATCAGGATTGAGTTAATTTAATTTACGTTTAACTCCTTTGATTGATTTTGAAGCTAAAATGATCAGGATTAGTGCAGGATAAGAGATTGAGACTGGCGGTTGATAGGGTCGGGGTGAAGAGACTGGCAGGAGATTTGCGGTCGATAGGGCCGTGGGTGAAGAGACTGGCGGGAGATGGGGCCGTGGGTGAAGCGACTGGCGGGAGATGGGGCCGTGGGTGAAGAGACTGGCGGGAGATAGGGTCGTGGGTGAAGAGACTGGCCGGAGATGGGGTCGTGGGTGAAGAGACTGGCCGGAGATGGGGTCGTGGGTGAAGAGACTGGCCGGAGATGGGGTCGTGGGTGAAGAGACTGGCGGGAGATGGGGCCGTGGGTGAGGAGACTGGCAGGAGATTTGCGGTCGATAGGGCCGTGGGTGAAGAGACTGGCGGGAGATGGGGCCGTGGGTGAAGCGACTGGCGGGAGATGGGGCCGTGGGTGAAGAGACTGGCGGGAGATAGGGTCGTGGGTGAAGAGACTGGCCGGAGATGGGGTCGTGGGTGAAGAGACTGGCCGGAGATGGGGTCGTGGGTGAAGAGACTGGCGGGAGATGGGGTCGTGGGTGAAGAGACTGGCGGGAGATGGGGCCGTGGGTGAGGAGACTGGCGGGAGATGGGGCCGTGGGTGAAGAGACTGGCGGGAGATGGGGCCGGGGTGAAGAGACTGGCGGGAGATGGGGCCGGGGTGAAGAGACTGGCGGGAGATGGGGCCGGGGTGAAGAGACTGGCGGGCGATGGGGCCGTGGGTGAAGAGACTTAACACATAGACACCCGCAGCGACACATATTACTATAAGCTATAGAAGTGTATGAGATGTGAGTTCTCGGGGTTGGGGTGAGATGTGAGTTGTTGGGGTGAGATGTGAGTTCTCGGGGTTGGGGTGAGATGTGAGTTCTCTGGGTTGGGGTGAGATGTGAATTCTCGGGCTTGGGGTGAGATGTGAATTCTCGGGCTTGGGGTGAGATGTGAATTCTCTGGGTTGGGGTGAGATGTGAATTCTCTGGGTTGGGGTGAGATGTGAATTCTCGGGCTTGGGGTGAGATGTGAATTCTCTGGGTTGGGGTGAGATGTGAATTCTCTGGGTTGGGGTGAGATGTGAATTCTTAGGGGTTGGGGTGAGATGTGAATTCTCGGGGTTGGGGTGAGATGTGAATTCTCGGGGTTGGGGTGAGATGTGAATTCTCGGGGCTGGGGTGAGATGTGAATTCCCGGGGTTGGGGTGAGATGTGAATTCTTAGGGGTTGGGGTGAGATGTGAATTCTTAGGGGTTGGGGTGAGATGTGAGTTCTCGGGGTTGGGGTGAGATGTGAATTCTTAGGGTGAGATGTGAATTCTCTGGGTTGGGGTGAGATGTGAATTCTCGGGCTTGGGGTGAGATGTGAATTCTCGGGCTTGGGGTGAGATGTGAATTCTCTGGGTTGGGGTGAGATGTGAATTCTCTGGGTTGGGGTGAGATGTGAATTCTTAGGGGTTGGGGTGAGATGTGAATTCTCGGGGTTGGGGTGAGATGTGAATTCTCGGGGTTGAGGTGAGATGTGAATTCTCGGGGTTGGGGTGAGATGTGAATTCTCGGGGCTGGGGTGAGATGTGAATTCCCGGGGTTGGGGTGAGATGTGAATTCTTAGGGGTTGGGGTGAGATGTGAATTCTTAGGGGTTGGGGTGAGATGTGAGTTCTCGGGGTTGGGGTGAGATGTGAATTCTTAGGGTGAGATGTGAATTCTCGGGGTTGGGGTGAGATGTGAATTCTTAGGGGTTGGGGTGAGATGTGAATTCTTAGGGTGAGATGTGAATTCTCGGGGTTGGGGTGAGATGTGAATTCTTAGGGGTTGGGGTGAGATGTGAGTTCTTAGGGGTTGGGGTGAGATGTGAATTCTTAGGGGTTGGGGTGAGATGTGAGTTCTCGGGGTTGGGGTGAGATGTGAATTCTTAGGGTGAGATGTGAATTCTCGGGGTTGGGGTGAGATGTGAATTCTTAGGGGTTGGGGTGAGATGTGAGTTCTTAGGGGTTGGGGTGAGATGTGAATTCTTAGGGTGAGATGTGAATTCTCGGGGTTGGGGTGAGATGTGAATTCTTAGGGGTTGGGGTGAGATGTGAGTTCTTAGGGGTTGGGGTGAGATGTGAATTCTTAGGGTGAGATGTGAATTCTGAGGGTTGGGGTGAGATGTGAATTCTCGGGGTTGGGGTGAGATGTGAATTCTCGGGTTGGGGTGAGATGTGAGTTCTCGGGGTTGGGGTGAGATGTGAATTCTCGGGGTTGGGGTGAGATGTGAATTGTTGGGGTGAGATGTGAATTCTCGGGGTTGGGGTGAGATGTGAAATCTCAGGGTTGGGGTGAGATGAGAATTCTCAGGTCTCGTATGTCACCTCCAGAAGTAGTGGGCAAGAATTGCTCGAGAGTTTTTATGACCGGTACACGCCCACACCGTTCTGTTGTTGGGGTACGCCCACACCGTTCTGTTGTTGGGGTACGCCCACACCGTTCTGTTGTTGGGGTACGCCCACACCGTTCTGTTGTTGGGGTACGCCCACACCGTGTTGGGGTACGCCCACACCGTGTTGGGGTACGCCCACACCGTTCCAACACATAAAAGCTGCTTTCTAAGAGACTTTATTACGTTTTTTTTGGAGGGAAGGAAAACTATTTCACTCATATTGTAAGTAATTATAGGTCATATTTCATAGGACTCTGGAAACCCCGGACAGTTACTGTAAAGCTAATTTCCTGCAATTTTACACATTTTTGTCATGACTTATGCTGTGTTCTTATACAAACTCAGTGACTCAAACATTTATAACAAAATCAATGGAGGTGGGTGTGTATGTCACAGTGTCACATCTGAACGTCATTTATCTAGCAGTAGTGGATGATCGTCCTGTTTTTAGAGACAGTTGATTGGCATGTCGCTCCAGAGCCCTCTACTCTCCCATGGTTACTGTTGCCGTGACAGTGACTGATGTGGTAGCGTTGCTTAGCGTTTCAATGATTGATGAGTTTTCAGGGGTCAGGCCTTGATTGGATGTGTGTTTATGGTCTTCTCATTCATACGCCTGCGTATCGGGTATACACTGAGTGGACAAAACATTATGAACACCAGTTCTTTCCATAACAGACTGACCAGGTGAATCCAGGTGAACGCTATGATCCCTTATTGATGTCACTTGTTAAATCCACTTCAAATCAGTGTAGATGAAGAAGAGGAAACGGGTTAAATAAGGATTTTTAAGCCTTGCCGACAATTGAGACGTGTGCCATACAGAGGGTGAATGAACAAGACAAAATATTTAAGTGCCTTTAAACAGGGTATGGTTTTAGGTGCCAGGTGCACCAGTTTGAGTGTGTCAAGAACTGCAACGCTGCTGGGTTTTTCACGCTGAACAGTTTCCTGTGTTTATCAAGAATGGTCCACCACCCAAAAGAAATCCAGTCAACTTTACACAACTGTGGGAAGCATTGTAGTCAACATGGGCCAGCATCCCTGTGGAGTCAACATGGGCCAGCATCCCTGTGGAGTCAACATGGGCCAGCATCCCTGTGAAACGCTTTCGACACCTCGTAGAGTCCATGCCCCGACGTAATTGGGTTGAGGTAAAAGGGTGTGCAAGTCAATATTAGGAAGGTGTTCCTAATGTTTTGTACACTCAGTGTAGGCAGCTATTCACACGTCTGCATATAGGTGGCTATTCTCCATGGTAATGGGTAGTGTAGTTAATCTAGATTCTATAATTAAATTGCTCTATTTAATTCTGTAAACTAGCTATATTCCCCAACTAGATAATATTGAGATTGTGTCACACATTGAACACGTTTCTCTGTAGATGAGTAGAATAGAACAGAATATAATGTATTTTGGTAGGCCGTCATTGTAAATAAGAATTTGTTCTTAACTGACTTGCCTAGTTAAATAAATACAAAATATATTTAACATAAAATTGTATTTGTCACATGCTCCAAATACAGCAGGTGTCGACCTTACAGTGAAATACTTACTTACAAGCCCTGAACCAACAATGCAGTTTTAAGAAAATAGAGTTAAGAAAATATTTACAAAAAATACCGTTACCGGTACTGGGTCAATGTGCGGGGGTACAGGTTAGTCCAGGTAATATGTACATGTAGGTGGGGGTGAAGTGACTATGCATAGATAATAAACAGAGAGAAGCAGCTGTGTAAAAACAACGGGGTGGGGGGGGTCGTCAATGTAAAAAATAGTCCGGGTGGCCATGTGATTAATTGTTCAGCAGTCTTATGGCTTTGGGGTAGAAGCTGTTAGGAGCCTTTTGGTACTATACTTGGCGTTCCGGTCCCGCTTGCCGTGCGGTAGCAGAGAGAACAGTCTATGACTAGGGTGGCTGGAATCTTTGACAATTTCTAAAGCCTTCCTCTGACACCGCCTGGTATAGAGGTCCTGGATGGCAGGAAGCTTGGCCCCAGTGATGTACTGGGTCGTACACACTACCCTCTGTAGCGCCTTGTGGTCGGATGCTGAGCATAAGGCGCTACACACACGTGTAAGTATGTAAGTATGTATGTATGTATATATATATACCCACGGAGCTACCTATTCTCCAAGCCAATCATATTGAACCCTGCACAGTGCTACAGTCTTCTCTGAAGAAGGTGGATAGGATATAATCCCTTGTCAGTTGCATGCGGGCTGTTCCTTTAAACCAATAGTATCTACTGTCCTGCGGGCTGTTCCTTTAAACCAATAGTATCTACTGTCCTGCGGGCTGTTCCTTTAAACCAATAGTATCGACTGTCCTGCGGGCTGTTCCTTTAAACCAATAGTATCGACTGTCCTGCGGGCTGTTCCTTTAAACCAATAGTATCGACTGTCCTGCGGGCTGTTCCTTTAAACCAATAGTATCGACTGTCCTGCGGGCTGTTCCTTTAAACCAATAGTATCGACTGTCCTGCGGGCTGTTCCTTTAAACCAATAGTATCGACTGTCCTGCGGGCTGTTCCTTTAAACCAATAGTATCTACTGTCCTGCGGGCTGTTCCTTTAAACCAATAGTATCGACTTTCCTGCGGGCTGTTCCTTTAAACCAATAGTATCGACTGTCCTGCGGGCTGTTCCTTTAAACCAATAGTATCTACTGTCCTGCGGGCTGTTCCTTTAAACCAATAGTATCGACTGTCCTGCGGGCTGTTCCTTTAAACCAATAGTATCGACTGTCCTGCGGGCTGTTCCTTTAAACCAATAGTATCGACTGTCCTGCGGGCTGTTCCTTTAAACCAATAGTATCGACTGTCCTGCGGGCTGTTCCTTTAAACCAATAGTATCGACTTTCCTGCGGGCTGTTCCTTTAAACCAATAGTATCGACTGTCCTGCGGGCTGTTCCTTTAAACCAATAGTATCTACTGTCCTGCGGGCTGTTCCTTTAAACCAATAGTATCGACTGTGAGCAGTCTTGCATCGTACTTCGCTCTCACACAGCTACAGTATGTGCATGGGTTCGCTTCACGCTCCTACAACGTGGGAGACACAGGACCAAAACAGAGGAGAAGTTTAGCCTTGTTCTCCAAACGCTCTTAGTTGTACATTGACCTGAATGCTGTTTACTTTGTCCATCTACATATCGCTGACTCCACCTTTTAAAGTGTCAATAGATCCAGTTTGATGGTTTATAGACGCACTGTAGATCCGGTCTGATGGTTTATAGACACGCTGTAGATCCGGTCTGATGGTTTTATAGACACGCTGTAGATCCAGTCTGATGGTTTTATAGACACGCTGTAGATCCGGTTTGAGGCTGTATTTCAGCAGGTGAGGTGAATCTGAGTTTTCAAAACCATTTTAAAGCTGTAGGATATGAGGTCATTCAACATGATATGAATCGTGTCATTGTGGTATTGTTACAGGAGATGACAGATTTGTTCAGAAGATATTCAAAGATGACTTCCAGCTGTGGGTCATATTTCCATATTTGCCTATAGTACCTACAGTTCAGCCCAACGTTGAGTATTTTTTTTTTTATAAATAGCCGAGACAACACAGGACAATGGAGTCAGTGGTTGTATGCCCTAAGGTGGACTTAACCATTTGCCATGGATGCTGCTGTGGAAAAATACACACCCAATGTCTCCAGACAAGGTCATTGAGTGGTTGAGAAGATACTAGGCCTGACAGCGGAACATGGCAGCAGAACATATCATCAAGTGCGTTTGCACTGGTGTGTTGCCTTGCCTACTAGTGTAAATTGGAAAGTGTTTGTGTTGGATACTGTTGTACTGAAGAATTGAGGACATGTTGCTATCGGTTACGGCTGCTACGCTACACTACGTTGTGTTGGTGATGACATGAGATCCTACAGGGGTGATGTAGGTACTACTGGACTATGTCTCACTATCTCACTTCCTACTGTCAAGTCTGATAGACCAATGAGTGCCTACATACCCGGCTGGGATATGTCAAGTCTGATAGACCAATGAGTACCTACATCCCCGGCTGTGATATGTCAAGTCTGATAGACCAATGAGCTCACTTGTCTCTTTCCATCTCTACCAAAAAGATGGTGAATTTCCATCAGACCTGTTAAAACTGAAACTAATGTATTTATTTAACCCGATCTCACAGGTCAAAGTCTCTCCAAGCAGATTAGAAAGTATTTGAGAATATCTATCTGTGGGATGATGGCTAACTTGGTTCAGCTGATTATTTAAGTAAAGAGGAAATTCAGCATTTTCTTAAAATTTCTGTGGAAATATATTTAAAAAAAGCTTCTTTATTGTTCAAACCAACACATTTCAGGCCGTAGCCTTCATCAGAGTTTTCGGCTGATTGTCAAAGCAGCTCTGCTATCGATGGAACCAATAGGATATAACCCCGACACCAAGGATATAACCTCATCATCCATTGTAACAAAAAAGTACATTGAATTTCAGTAGTAGACTGTACTTGAGGAAGTCACCTGGTTAGTACAGTGACTATAGCATCTTATAGGCTCCTAAAAACTCCACTCTGGACATTGAAGCCAGTTCCACTGCATTTAAAAAAATTGTTCCCCTCTAATCAGGGACTGATTTAGACCTGGGACACCAGGTGTGTGAATCCTCTCTAATCAGGGACTGATATAGACCTGGGACACCAGGTGTGTGATTCCTCTCTAATCAGGGACTGATTTAGACCTGGGACACCAGGTGTGTGATTCCTCTCTAATCAGGGACTGATTTAGACCTGGGACACCAGGTGTGTGATTCCTCTCTAATCAGGGACTGATTTAGACCTGGGACACCAGGTGTGTGAATCCTCTCTAATCAGGGACTGATTTAGACCCGGGACACCAGGTGTGTGAAACCTCTCTAATCAGGGACTGATCCCTGTCATAGGCCATGCAGTACCTTGTCTTTCACTGCCATTTTTCATCACGGTGCTGCTTACCTTATGTTAGTGTCCTCTTGTCTCCTCGCTCTCTGTCACACTCTCTCTCTCCCTCGTTCTGTCTCTCCCTGTCTTTCTCATCCCCTGTGCATCTCTCTCTCTCTCGCTCTCTCTCTCTCTCTCTCTCTCTCTCTCTCTCTCTCTCTCTCTCTCTCTCTCTCTCTCGCTCTGTTGCTCTCTCTTTCTCTTTCGCTCTCGCTCTCGCTCTGTTGCTCTCTCTTCCTCCCCCCCTCTCTCTCCCGCTCTATCGTCCCCATGTGCTCTCCTCTCTCCATAAGTCCGTCCATCCGTGTCGTGAATTTGCCGCCTGCTCAGCTGCCATGCCCTCTCCACCTTTCCCCCTTCTCATCCCCTCTCTCACGCTCACCAGCTGTTTCCCTCTAGGCAAATGACTTGGAATAACTACTGGAATATGAGTACTGATATGTGAGAGAGTTCCAGCGGGTTATAAGATACTGTAGCTCGACTAAGGGTCACGTTTACCGCCAAACCTGATCATCATACATCTTCATATTCTTACAACGTCTAATGGTTTCTGCTTAGTCGCTTGTCAGCTTTGCACAGAATATTTTTAAGGCATTGATGAGCAAAGAAAAATCGTACTGTTAGGGAAAACGCTGGCCATTGGTCTGTAGTATGTTTTTCCTGATTAATAATTGAGCACACAGAGTGGCCTTGTCCTGTTGTAGAAGGACAGCCATTATGGAGTTGGGATTTTTTCCCCAATGTTTTTTAACCTTTACTAGGCAAGTCAGTTAAGAACAAATAATTTTTTTCAATGACGGCCTAGGAACGGTGGGTTAACTGCCTTGTTCCGAGGCAGAACAACAGATTTTTACCTTGTCAGCTCGGGGATTCGATCTAGCATCCTTTCGGTTACTAGTCCAACGCTCTAACCACTAGGCTACCTGCATCAGTGCTCTGGATAATGTGTATATACACTGACTGGACAAAACATTAAGAACACGTTTCTAATATTGCCCCTTTATATAGAATCTATATAAACTACACTATTCATTATCATTGAGTTATAGAATCTATATAAACTACACTATCCGTTACCATGGAGAATATAATCTATATAAACTACACTATTCATTATCATTGAGTTATAGAATCTATATAAACTACACTACCCAGTATCATTGAGTTATAGAATCTATATAAACTACACTATCCGTTACCATGGAGAATAGAATCTATATAAACTACACTATTCATTATCATTGAGTTATAGAATCTATATAAACTACACTATCCATTACCATTGAGTTATAGAATCTATATAAACTACACTACCCATTATCATTGAGTTATAGAATCTATATAAACTACACTACCCATTATCATTGAGTTATAGAATCTATATAAACTACACTATCCGTTACCATGGAGAATATAATCTATATAAACTACACTACTCATTACCATGGAGAATAGCCACCTATATGCAGACGTGTGAATAGATGCCTACACTGAGTGTACAAAACATTAGGAACACCTTCCTAGTATTGACTTGCACCCCCTACCCTCAGAACAGCCTCAATAGGTCGGGACATGGACTCTACAAGGTGTTGAAAGCGTTCCACAGGGATGTTGGCTCATGTTGACTACAATGCTTCCCACAGTTGTGTCAAGTTGGCTGGATGGCTCCTACTATACCCTTTTCAAAGGCACTGTTGTCTTGCCTGTTCACCCTCTGAATGGCACACATACACAATCCATGTCTCATTTGTCTCAAGGCTTAGAAATCCTTCTTTAACAACTGACATCAGTAAGGGATCATAGCTTTTACCTGGATTCATCTGGTCTATGTCCTAATGTTTTGTATGATATAATATATTAATATATGCCATTTAACAGACTCTTTTTATCCAAAGCGACTTAGTCATGCGTGTATTTTTACATGTGTATGTGGTCCTAGTGGGAATCGAACCCACAACTCTTGGCTTTGCAAGACGACTGATCCACGCGTGAGTCTTGTGCTGGACAATGGCTGTCGTATTGGGCTCAAGGCCTGTCGTATTGGGCTCAAGGCCTGTCGTATTGGGCTGATTGGCTGTAGTAGGCTAGCACGATGGCCTTGTGTGCTTCTGCTGTGTTGTGGTCAAGGAGATGTTAAAACTACTATTATGGAAAGGGGGATACCTAGTCAGTTGTACAACTTAATGCATTCATCTGAAATGTGTCTTCCGCATTTAACCCCTCTGAATCAGAGAGGTGCGGGGAACAGGAGGTTAACTGCCTTGCTCTGTCAGAACGACAGATTTTTTTTTACCTTGTCAGCTTGGGGATTCGATCCAGCAACCTTTCGGTTACTGGTCCAACGCTCTAACCACTAGTCTACCCTGCCACCCTACACTCTAACCACTCGGCTACCTGCCGGAATGCCTCCACTTTAATCCAGTTCGTTTTACAGGGACATGACACATGAATCAACATTTAAAGGGACAGTACACATGAATCAACATTTAAAGGGACAGTACACATGAATCAACATTTTAAAGGGTTTTAGCCAGCCGGCTAATTTTCAACTGCAGTCCTGTGTATTTCACTCTGGAATTCAGAGGGACGACTACTGTGTGTTCCTGTTATGCTGGAGGACATCAAGACTCCTGTGTGTTCCTGTTATGCTAGAGGACATCAAGACTCCTGTGTGTTCCTGTTATGAATACTTTGGATGGTATGCATCAGTACCTTTGATGGTCATTTACCCGAGGAAACCAGGTAAAGCTGTCTCAACCCCGTGCTCTGTGTGTGTACCCTGCTGTCAGAGTACGTTAATGAGCTATTAGCTGTTTTGTTCGTGTAGCTGAGTAACTAGAGTCCCAAATGGAACCTTGTTCCCTACATAGAGCCCTGGTCTAAACTAGTGCACTATGTAGGGAGTAGGGTGCACTATGTAGGGTGCACTATGGGACGCCGACTAGGAAGACATCTGTGATGTGGACATTAAAGTAGGCAAATGAGAATAATACGGTGATGAATGGATGGAGGGAGAGAACGCTTGGTTAGGCCCAGCTTTCGTCTGTGTGTGGTCGTCTCACCACTTACCACACGGGCAAACTTAAAGGTTGTAAACAGCTCTGGCACACACACACACACACACACACACACACACACACACACACACACACACACACACACACACACACACACACACACACACACACACAGCTCTGATGGCATCCCATATTAGAGGTGTGATTGAACTCATTATTGTGGCAGGAAAACAAATCTGTGGCGTTGCGACGTGTGTGTGTGTGTGTGTGTCGGCAGCGTCCCAGATCAGTAAATTACACCTTAACATGAAGGTCAACCTGACAAGTCTGAGTTGAATAACGCATTAATCCACTGGTGTGTGTGTGTAATGTCCTTGTGCTGGAGCAGGGCTCTCCAACCCTGTTCCATTTTATTCATAAAAAATGAGTTAAAACCTACAGGAGGGTTTCTCTCCAGGAACAGGGTTGGAGTTAAAACTTACAGGAGGGTATCTCTCCAGGAACAGGGTTGGAGTTAAAACCTACAGGAGGGTAGCTCTCCAGGAACAGGGTTGGAGTTAAAACCTACAGGAGGGTTTCTCTCCAGGAACAGGGTTGGAGTTAAAACCTACAGGAGGGTAGCTCTCTAGGAACAGGGTTGGAGTTAAAACCTACAGGAGGGTAGCTCTCCAGGAACAGGGTTGGAGTTAAAACCTACAGGAGGGTTTCTCTCCAGGAACAGGGTTGGAGTTAAAACCTACAGGAGGGTATCTCTCCAGGAACAGGGTTGGAGTTAAAACATACAGGAGGGTTTCTCTCCAGGAACAAGGTTGGAATTAAAACCTACAGGAGGGTTTCTCTCCAGGAACAGGGTTGGAGTTAAAACCTACAGGAGGGTAGCTCTCTAGGAACAGGGTTGGAGTTAAAACCTACAGGAGGGTTTCTCTCCAGGAACAGGGTTGGAGTTAAAACCTACAGGAGGGCATCTCTCCAGGAACAGGGTCGGAGTTAAAACCTACAGGAGGGTATCTCTCCAGTAACAGGGTCGGAGTTAAAACCTACAGGAGGGTTTCTCCAGTAACAGGGTTGGAGTTAAAACCTACAGGAGGGTTTTTCTCCAGGAACAGGGTTGGAGTTAAAACCTACAGGAGGGTATCTCTCCAGGAACAGGGTTGGAGTTAAAACCTACAGGAGGGCATCTCTCCAGGAACAGGGTTGGAGTTAAAACCTACAGGAGGTTATCTCCAGTAACAGGGTTGGAGTTAAAACCTACAGGAGGGTGTCTCTCCAGTAACAGGGTTGGAGTTAAAACCTACAGGAGGGTTTCTCTCCAGGAACAGGGTTGGAGTTAAAACCTACAGGAGGGTTTCTCTCCAGGAACAGGGTTGGAGTTAAAACCTACAGGAGGGTTTCTCTCCAGGAACAGGGTTGGAGTTAAAACCTACAGGAGGGTATCTCTCCAGTAACAGGGTTGGAGTTAAAACCTACAGGAGGGTTTCTCTCCAGGAACAGGGTTGGGGTTAAAACCTACAGGAGGGTTTCTCTCCAGGAACAGGGTTGGAGTTAAAACCTACAGGAGGGTATCTCTCCAGGGACAGGGTTGGAGGTAAAACCTAGAGGAGGGTTTCTCCAGGAACAGGGTTGGAGTTAAAACCTAGAGGAGGGTTTCTCCAGGAACAGGGTTGGAGTTAAAACCTAGAGGAGGGTGTCTGGGCTAGAGTGTGTGAGTCTGTCTTTGCAGACCAGACCGTTCTTCTCCAATATATCTGCCAAGCCACTGACGCCTCCTGGTTATTGTATCACCCCACTCAGACCCCAGCTGTACCCAGCCTGTCCTCGTCCACATCCCAAATGCCACCCCCATTCCCTGTATATAGGATGTACTACTTCAGACCAATGCAAATAGGGCCCTGGTCTAAAGTAGTGCACTATGTAGGGAATAGGGTGCCATTTGGGATGCAGATCTATGATGTTCCTCCTGTCCCCTCGTGGCCCCTCCTGGCCCCTCCGTGCCCCCTCCTGTCCCCTCCTGTCCACTCCTGTCCACTCCCGTCCCCTCCCGTCCCCTCCCGTCCCCTCCTGTTCCCTCGTGGCCCCTCCCTGCCCCCTCCTGTCCCCTCCTGTCCCCTCCCGTCCCCTCCTGGCCCCTCCTGGCCCCTCCTGTCCCCTCCCGTCCCCTCCCGTTCCCTCCTGTCCCCTCCCGTCCCCTCCCGTCCCCTCTACCACCGTAGGTCTTCATTCTTCCTCATTTAATTCAAAACAATATATGAAACCTGGTAGATTCCATTCCATCCGGGGGCATCATTTTAAACACCTCAGAATATCCATAAATGGTTTATCCAAAGCGATCCTGTGACGATAGGCAGAAAAACAGACTTCCCTGTGGGGGACAGAAGAGGGGGGAGAGAGAGAGAGATTTATTTTAACCCTAATACAACACACCTGATTCTGATAATTAACTGGTTGATGAGCAGAGGGAGAAGAAGCCAGTCTACTGGGCTTGGGTCAGCAGTGTTTCTGGTTCTAGAGAGAAGCCATGAAGTGGGATTGGGTCAGAAGGGAGGAATAAAGAAAACGAGTGTTTACATTTTTCACATTTAAGTGCCAACGGCTGGAGATACAATGTCTTGCTGTATATATATTTTCTCATATTGGCTTTTGGCTCAGCCTGGTTATTTCTCTGAAGGGCAAAGCTAACCCAGCCTGGCTGATGGATGTTTAATCAAAGCTAACCCAGCCTGGCTGATGGGGATGTTTTATCAAAGCTAACCCAGCCTGGCGGATGGATGTTTTATCAAAGCTAACCCAGCCTGGCTGATGGATGTTTTATCAAAGCTAACCCAGCCTGGCTGATGGGGATGTGTATTTAACAGTAGCACAGCTTGGGTGAGGCTGAAGAGTTCATTAATTAGACTACTACAGGACCTCTCTCCTCAGAGACATCTCTAGGTGTGTGTGTGTGTTCATCTCTCTCCTCAGAGACATCCCAAGGCCCTCTGAGCGATGATGAGAGGAGTATAACCAAGGCCAGGGCCACGTCTCTGTTCTTTACATTATAACCAAGGCCAGGGCCACGTCTCTGTTCTTTACATTATAACCAAGGCCAGGGCCACGTCTCTGTTCTTTACATTATAACCAAGGCCACGTCTCTGTTCTTTACATTATAACCAAGGCCACGTCTCTGTTCTTTACATTATAACCAAGGCCACGTCTCTGTACTTTACATTATAACCAAGGCCACGTCTCTGTTCTTTACATTATAACCAAGGACAGGGCCACGTCTCTGTTCTTTACATTATAACCAAGGCCAGGGCCACGTCTCTGTACTTTACATTATAACCAAGGCCAGGGCCACGTCTCTGTTCTTTACATTATAACCAAGGCCACGTCTCTGTTCTTTACATTATAACCAAGGCCAGGGCCACGTCTCTGTACTTTACATTATAACCAAGGCCAGGGCCACGTCTCTGTTCTTTACATTATAACCAAGGCCACGTCTCTGTTCTTTACATTATAACCAAGGCCACGTCTCTGTTCTTTACATTATAACCAAGGCCAGGGCCACGTCTCTGTACTTTACATTATAACCAAGGCCAGGGCCACGTCTCTGTTCTTTACATTATAACCAAGGCCACGTCTCTGTTCTTTACATTATAACCAAGGCCAGGGCCACGTCTCTGTTCTTTACATTATAACCAAGGCAGTTTATTTAATCTCTAGTTAAATTCTGTTGATAGACATGATGATGAGCTAGTTGAAATGCATGCTGGTAGATTGGAAAAGGACTTTCTCTCTGCACACTTCGGAGGAATTTACTTTGTGTCTGTCACGATGACCTTCCTTGGAAACAAGATTAATGACGGTATAAACGTTGCTCCTGGACAGTCAATAACAAAATGACAAAATGGCTGAAAAACACTCAATTATTCTGGAAAAATCTTTTTTTATTTTTTATTTTTTTTAATCGTTTGGTTGTCTATTGAAACGGGTTTAATCTGGAATCAGACGGTTATAGGACAGTCATCTATCTTATTGGCCAGTTGGCTCATAAGCAGTTCCACTGTTGATCAGTAGGCATACCAAATGGCATTCTGTCCCCTATGTAATGCACTACTTTGGACCACAGTCCTTTTTAGGGCCTGGTCAAAAAAGTAGTTCACAGTATACGGAAATAGGGACACTTCCAGTAGTGTGAATCGATACTGAGGGTTCATAGCAAAAAAAAAATGGTCCTGGCGTTGTCAAGCTCCTTACGCTTGTTGTCGTGGTGACGAGACGAGTCGAGCTAGTGTTGCCTCGGGGTTAAACTTCTAATAACGCTGCGTGATCTGGAGGGCAGATTGTGGTGTGATTTAAACCCTGGTAGTTCCACTCTGCTGCAGAGAAGTCTTTAACATTATGGTGTAAGGTTTCACCAGGTGTGTGTGTGTGTGTGTGTGTGTGTGTGTGTGTGTGTGTGTGTGTGTGTGTGTGTGTGTGTGTGTGTGTGTGTGTGTGTGTGTGTGTGTGTGTGTGTGTGTGTGTGGACACACACACTAGCCAGTGGAGCATGAAGGGCTCATCATGTCTAGATAGATAGGACGTGTGGAAACTGGAAACCCTTTGCCTTCAGTCTCCAGGTCACGACAGTGTGTCCAATAGGAGGGTGATGTGTGGACATGTCTTTAGCATGGTAATAGGAGGGTGATGTGTGGACATGTCTTTAGCATGGTAATAGGAGGGTGATGTGTGGACATGTCTTTAGCATGGTAATAGGAGGGTGATGTGTGGACATGTCTTTAGCATGGTAATAGGAGGGTGATGTGTGGACATGTCTTTAGCATGGTAATAGGAGGGTGATGTGTGGACATGTCTTTAGCATGGTAATAGGAGGGTGATGTGTGGACATGTCTTTAGCATGGTAATAGGAGGGTGGTGTGTGGACATGTCTTTAGCATGGTAATAGGAGGGTGATGTGTGGACATGTCTTTAGCATGGTAATAGGAGGGTGATGTGTGGACATGTCTTTAGCATGGTAATAGGAGGGTGATGTGTGGACATGTCTTTAGCATGGTAATAGGAGGGTGATGTGTGGACATGTCTTTAGCATGGTAATAGGAGGGTGATGTGTGGACATGTCTTTAGCATGGTAATAGGAGGGTGATGTGTGGACATGTCTTTAGCATGGTAATAGGAGGGTGATGTGTGGACATGTCTTTAGCATGGTAATAGGAGGGTGATGTGTGGACATGTCTTTAGCATGGTAATAGGAGGGTGATGTGTGGACATGTCTTTAGCATGGTAATAGGAGGGTGATGTGTGGACATGTCTTTAGCATGGTAGGTTATGTCTTTAGCATGGTAGGTTATGTCTTTAGCATGGTAGGTTATGTCTTTAGCATGGTAGGACATGTCTTTAGCATGGTAGGACATGTCTTTAGCATGGTAGGACATGTCTTTATCATGGTAGGTTATGTCTTTATAATGGTAGGACATGTCTTTAGCATGGTAGGACATGTCTTGATTTTTTATTTATTTATTTATTTCACCTTTATTTAACCAGGTAGGCTAGTTGAGAACAAGTTCTCATTTGCAACTGCGACCTGGCCAAGATAAAGCAAAGCAGTGTGAACAGACAACAACACAGAGTTACACATGGAGTAAACAATAAACAAGTCAATAACATAGTAGGAAAAAAAAGATAAAAAAAGAGATCATGGTAGGTTATGTCTTTATCATGGTAGGACATAGTCTTTATCATGGTAGGTTAGCACTGTGGCGTTGTGGAAGGATGTTACCACTTGGTTGGTTCATCACATAGTCAACCTTTCTCTACCCTTTTTCATGTCTCAACTACTCAAAATTGCACACAGAACATTCACTACTGAAACAAGTATATATGAACATTGATTCTGGAAGATTTGTCGCGTGAGGCACTGTGGTAACATGTACTGCTAACAGAGTTTTAGACTGTTAAATTAGCTGTCTAGTCTATGTTTTATAAATGTGCAATATTTAAACTCCCAACTGTTACAAATCTAAGCCAGTTTTATTTTTTTTTATTTATTTTTTAAAGGACTTCCGCAAACCACAGGTTGAAAACCACTGATGTAGACTGGCAATAGGGCTCTGGTTGTTACAGCTTCCTCTGTAGTACTTCCTGTTCACTTTATAGTGGGTAGCGTGGTAAGTTAATTTAGTAATGTGGCAATGTGGAATGATGTTACTGTTTGTTGCGTATAGTCACAAAGCCATATTAAATGTGTATATATTAATGATGTATTATTATAATAATAGTTTATTACATTTGTAAAGGGCTTTTCATTATACAGAATAATCTCAAAGTGCATGAAATCAAAACTCAATCTATAATGGAAAAAACTAGGCAACTGACACCACCAACCCAGCTGACGGGATCAGACACCAGACACCACCAACCCAGCTGACGGGATCAGACACCAGACACCACCAACCCAGCTGACGGGATCAGACACCAGACACCACCAACCCAGCTGACGGGATTAGACACCAGACACCACCAACCCAGCTGACGGGATCAGACACCAGACACCACCAACCCAGCTGACGGGACACACCAACTGACACCACCAACCCAGCTGACGGGACACAATAACTGACACCACCAACCCAGCTGACGGGATCAGACACCAGACACCACCAACCCAGCTGACGGGATCAGACACCAGACACCACCAACCCAGCTGACGGGACACACCAACTGACACCACCAACCCAGCTGACGGGATCAGACACCAAGGAACACAGCTGTGAACAGAAGGCCATCCTGAAGAGAAAGGTCTTTGTGCCCGTTTTTAAAGGAGCCCACAGTCCGCGGTGCCTTCTGGTGGTCTGGGAGGCTGAGGGAGGGCAAGCTTGTCACAGACTTTGGTTTTTCCAAAATGATTGACGACCATGTATCCAACACCTCTCAGTAACTCTCCTTGCGAGGATAACAGCGCTGAGCATTTCTCTGAAATGTGGTATGAGTTGGAGAACACAGTGGGAGACATCTTAGCCCAGTCCTCCATACACAATCCTTCTGGACATCGTTGATATGCTTTGTCTGCGCTTATGAACGGCCCCTCTTTCAATTCAAACCGCAAGTTTCACCGGGGTTTCACCGGGGTTTCACCGGGGTTTCACCGAGGTTTCACCGAGGTTTCACCGGGGTTTCACAGGGGTTTCACAGGGGTTTCACCGGGGTTTCACCGGGGTTTCACCGGGGTTTCACAGGGGTTTCACCGAGGTTTCACCGAGGTTTCACCGGGGTTTCACCGAGGTTTCACCGGGGTTTCACCGGGGTTTCACCGGGGTTTCACCGGGGTTTCACCGGGGTTTCACCGGGGTTTCACCGAGGTTTCACCGGGGTTTCACCGGGGTTTCACCGGGGTTTCACCGGGGTTTCACCGAGGTTTCCAGTTCGGAGACTGAGATGGCCATTTCAAAATGTGAATTTTGTGGCCAGTTTAACAAGTTCGTTACGGATGTTGACGTGTGCTTGGGGTTTATGTCTTGCTGGAAGATGCACCTCTGTCCCAGTTTCAGCCTCCTGGCAGAGACGACCAGGTTTTTGGCTGAAATATCCTGTACACACAGACACACACACACACACACACACACACACACACACACACACACACACACACACAGACGACACAGACGACACAGACGACACACACACAGACGACACACACACACACACACACACACACAGACTGAGTTGTAGGATTTCCAATGTGTGTTAGTTCATGTTGATACAGATAATCAGCGGGAAACAAAGTCTGCCAGGTTCCAGAGCTTTAAACCTGACCGCTGGGAATACTGGGATAGGATGGACGCAGGTGTGTGTGTGTATGTGTGTGTGTGTGTGTGTGTGTGTGTAGGTGTGTGTCCTGCTTGTCTCATAAAGAGCAGAGCACTGCTAACCAGGCCTTGGCTTCAGGCTTCCCCAGCATGTAACCTAGATGACAAGTCTGTCTGTCTCTCTCCCTCTTCCCCAGCATGTAACCTAGATGACAAGCCTGTCTCTCTCCCTCTTCCCCAACATGTAACCTAGATAACAAGCCTGTCTGTCTCTCTCTTCCCCAGCATGTAACCTAGATGACAAGCCTGTCTGTCTCTCTCTCTTCCCCTACATGTAACCTAGATAACAAGCCTGTCTGTCTCTCTCTTCCCCAGCATGTAACCTAGATAACAAGCCTGTCTGTCTCCCTGTTCCCCAGCATGTAACCTAGATAACAAGCCTGTCTGTCTCTCTCTTCCCCAGCATGTAACCTAGATAACAAGCCTGTCTGTCTCTCTCTCTTCCCCAACATGTAACCTAGATAACAAGCCTGTCTGTCTCTCTCTCTTCCCCAACATGTAACCTAGATAACAAGCCTGTCTGTCTCTCTCTTCCCCAGCATGTAACCTAGATAACAAGCCTGTCTGTCTCTCTCTTCCCCAGCATGTAACCTAGATAACAAGCCTGTCTGTCTCTCTCTTCCCCAGCATGTAACCTAGATAACAAGCCTGTCTGTCTCTCTCTCTTCCCCAACATGTAACCTAGATAACAATCCTGTCTGTCTCCCTGTTCCCCAGCAAGGGTAAACATAAAATCATTATAATAGGCCACTCTACTGTATCATACTCTGGACTCACTGGTAGCTCCCACAGTCCCATCAAAACCCCATCGAGACCCAGCCGTTGGCATGCGTTATAGCTGTATGACCTACTATACACCACAGTGTGGGGTGGGTGGTGAAAGTCAGGCAGAGTAAACAGGTAATAATGGGTATTATCACTGTGATGTGTGTTTTTTTAGATAGAATCTTCTCTGTGTTGATCAAACCAAAGGCACCTTCCGTCAGGAAGCGGGTCTTTCCCGTGAGGCGTCGATTAAACAAATTGCTTATGCAAATGTCTGTCTGTGTCTCGGTTGGTGTGTGCGTGTCTCGGTTGGGGTGTGCGTGTCTCGGTTGGTGTGCGCGTGTCTCGGTTGGTGTGCGCGTGTCTCGGTTGGTGTGCGCGTGTCTCGGTTGGTGTGCGCGTGTCTCGGTTGGTGTGTGCGTGTCTCGGTTGGTGTGTGCGTGTCTCGGTTGGTGTGTGCGTGTCTCGGTTGGTGTGTGCGTGTCTCGGTTGGGGTGTGCGTGTCTCGGTTGGGGTGTGCGTGTCTCGGTTGGGGTGTGCGTGTTTCGGTTGGGGTGTGCGTGTCTCGGTTGGGGTGTGCGTGTCTCGGTTGGTGTGTGCGTGTCTCGGTTGGTGTGTGCGTGTCTCGGTTGGTGTGTGCGTGTGTCTCGGTTGGTGTGTGCGTGTGTCTCGGTTGGTGTGTGCGTGTGTCTCGGTTGGTGTGTGCGTGTGTCTCGGTTGGTGTGTGCGTGTGTCTCGGTTGGTGTGTGCGTGTCTCGGTTGGTGTGTGCGTGTCTCGGTTGGTGTGTGCGTGTCTCGGTTGGTGTGTGCGTGTCTCGGTTGGTGTGTGCGTGTCTCGGTTGGTGTGTGCGTGTCTCGGTTGGTGTGCGCGTGTCTCGGTTGGTGTGCGCGTGTCTCGGTTGGTGTGCGCGTGTCTCGGTTGGTGTGCGCGTGTCTCGGTTGGTGTGCGCGTGTCTCGGTTGTTGTGTGTGTGTCTCGGTTGGTGTGCGCGTGTCTCGGTTGGTGTGCGCGTGTGTCTCGGTTGGTGTGCGCGTGTCTCGGTTGGTGTGTGCGTGTGTCTCGGTTGGTGTGTGCGCGTATTTCGGTTGGTGTGTGCGCGTGTCTCGGTTGGTGTGTGCGCGTGTCTCGGTTGGTGTGTGCGCGTGTCTCGGTTGGTGTGTGCGTGTGTCTCGGTTGGTGTGTGCGTATTTCGGTTGGTGTGTGCGTGTCTCGGTTGGTGTGTGCGTGTCTCGGTTGGTGTGTGCGTGTCTCGGTTGGTGTGTGCGTGTGTCTCGGTTGGTGTGTGCGTGTCTCGGTTGGTGTGTGCGTGTCTCGGTTGGTGTGTGCGTGTCTCGGTTGGTGTGCGCGTGTCTCGGTTGGTGTGCGCGTGTCTCGGTTGGTGTGCGCGTGTCTCGGTTGGTGTGTGCGTGTCTCGGTTGGTGTGTGCGTGTCTCGGTTGGTGTGCAACTATAATCCAGCGTTGATGAGGTTTCTCCAATGTGAACGGCGGAACAAACTAGATTATATTATTTGACTTCTCTTTTTGTTTTGTTCAGGACTATTCCATAGTAACGGAATTACACCGAGACTCTGATTTCTCAACTAAAATGTATGCCAAACCAAAAAAAAACATTTGATTTCAAAAGTTTAACAAACAATGCAACTCTATGTACAAGGACTATTTATAACATTTTACACAGAACATTTAACATAAACACATTTTACTGGAAGAACTGAGCAGATGCAAAGTTTGGTAACAGAATTACAGTAAATGTATTTTATTTTTATTTTTATGCGACCACATTTTTCAAAAGTTGTTAAATATCTGCTCTCAATTAAGATTGACAGATGTCTGCAGAATGAATGGCGTGTCAGCTATGACGTGACACATTTAAGTTTGAAAACAACTCTCATTGAAATACAGTAGGTGAAGTAGGTGTCAATACGCAGTCATGGGTGAACAGGGAGTACAGGAGGGGACTAAGCACTCACCCCTGTGGGGCCCTTGGGTTGATGGTCAGAGTGGCAGAGGTGATGTTGCCCACCCACACCACCTGGGGTCGGCCCATCAGGAAGTCCAGGATCTAGTTGGAGTGTTCAGTCCCAGGGTTCTCATCTTGGTGACGAGCTTAGAGGGACAATGGAGTTGAACGCTGCGCTGTAGGCTACGAACAGTATTCTCACACGTTTTCCTCTTCTCTAGGTGGGTGAGGGCAGTGTAGTATTGCAAGTGAGATTGCGTTGTCTATGGATCTGTTGGGGGCAGTATGCATATTGGAGTGGGTCTACGGTGACTGGGATGAAGGAGTTGATGTGTAAACAGCCTTTCAAAGCACTTGATGAATACTGATGTGAGTGCTACAGGGCGGTAATCATTGTGGCCTGAAGCCTCAGAGTTCTTGGGAACAGGAACGATGATGGGCATTTTTTAAGACGTGGGGATTACAGACTGAGACAAGGA
This sequence comes from Salvelinus alpinus, assembly GCF_045679555.1. NCBI lineage: Eukaryota > Metazoa > Chordata > Actinopteri > Salmoniformes > Salmonidae > Salvelinus > Salvelinus alpinus. Next base: position 8,539,123 of record NC_092088.1, read on the forward strand.
GAGGTTGAAAATGACCGTGAAAATGCCTGCTAGCGGTTCGGCGCATACTCTGAATATCATTCGGCTAGAGGTCTTCATGGGTCCAAAAAGTCAGACCCGTTCCGAAATGGATCTATGGCTTTCCCACACGACCCAATATGAGAGAATAAAAGAATGGACCTGGTTAGTCAGACCCTGTTCTGAAAGGGACCGTGGAAATCAGACCCGTGCTGGTTCGGATCCGAGAGACCCGTTCGGATCCGAGAGTAGAAAGAGCGAGCGAAATAAACTTCCAACTGGGCTCTGCCAGCGCCATCAATAAACAAGTGATATTGGCCAAATGATCCACAGTTAAGTGTCCTTTTTTTAAACGGTCTATAACAAGTTACAAATAAAAGATGTTTCGATGTGTAGCATATTCAAAACTTTATAGTCCCTAAACAATAAATGTTCACCTCACGGTTCAGCTGTCGGAGATGCGATCTCTAAATGCATCCATTCATATAGACAAATACAGTAGGCCTAGATATTAATACAGTAGGCCTAGATATTAATACAGTAGGCCTAGATATTAATACAGTAGGCCTAGATATTAATACAGTAGGCCTAGATATTAATACAGTAGGCCTAGATATTAATACAGTAGGCCTAGATATTAATACAGTAGGCCTAGATATTAATACAGTAGGCCTAGATATTAATACAGTAGGCCTAGATATTAATACAGTAGGCCTAGATATTAATACAGTAGGCCTAGATATTAATACAGTAGGCCTAGATATTAATACAGTAGGCCTAGATATTAATACAGTAGGCCTAGATATTAATACAGTAGGCCTAGATATTAATTAACAAAAGTATAAATTCATGGAGACCAGTTTAGGCCCTAGAGAGACTGAGAGAAAGATAGAGATATGCCTGCTTCGTGTTCCCGGCCTCAACATGCATTTCTTTATTCTTGTCAGATAGGCTGGTACTGCTCTGCACGTGTGGGCTGCTACTGCTCTGCACGTGTGGGCTGGTACTGCTCTGCACGTGTGGGCTGCTACTGCTCTGCACGTGTGGGCTGGTACTGCTCTGCACGTGTGGGCTGCTACTGCTCTGCACGTGTGGGCTGGTACTGCTCTGCACGTGTGGGATGCTACTGCTCTGCACGTGTGGGCTGGTACTGCTCTGCACGTGTGGGCTGGTACTGCTCTGCACGTGTGGGCTGGTACTGCTCTGCACGTGTGGGCTGGTACTGCTCTGCACGTGTGGGCTGGTACTGCTCTGCACGTGTGGGCTGCTACTGCTCTGCACGTGTGGGATGCTACTGCTCTGCACGTGTGGGATGCTACTGCTCTGCACGTGTGGGCTGCTACTGCTCTGCACGTGTGGGCTGGTACTGCTCTGCACGTGTGGGCTGGTACTGCTCTTGAAGGAGGCTAATTGGTTAATTTGCATTCAGAATATTTTGTATAAGATGAGCATTATATTGTTAGATTACAGGAGTAACTCTGATAGGCCGGAAACATTCTTCCTCACTTCAAGTTCAACTGTCGGAGACACACTGCCTACACAGGCCTGCACTAGATAAGATTAAGAATAGCCACGCCAAACCTTCACAAAAGTTTCTTAACTTTATTAGGGTAATATCAAAAGTAAGTCAAGTCATTGTTTAATAGGAAAATACAAATAGAACAAAAAATATAAATGCAACGATTTTACTGGGTTACAGTTCATATGAGGAAATTAGTCAATTGAAATAAATTAATTAGGCCCTAATCTATGGATTTCACATGACTGGGAATACAGATATGCATCTGCTGGTCACAGATACCAAAAAAAGGGTAGGGGCGTGGATCAGAAAACCAGTCAGTGTCTGGTGTGACCACCATTTGCCTCATACAGCGCGACACATCTCCTTCTCATAGAGTTAATCAGGCTGTTGATTGTGGCCTGTGGAATGTTGTCCCACCTCCTCTTCAATGGCTGTTCAAAGTTTCTGGATATTGGAACTGGAACACGCTGTCGTACACGTCGATCCAGAGCATCCCAAACATGCTCAATGGGTGACATGTCTGAATATGCAGGCCATGGAAGAACTGGGACATTTTCAGCTTACAGGAATTGTGTACAGTACCTTGTGACATGGGGCCGTACATCATCTTGCTGAAATATGAGGTGATGGCGGCGAATGAATGGCATGACAATGTGCCTCAGGATCTCGTCACAGTATCTCTGTGCATTAAAATTGTCATCGATAAAATGCCATTGTGTTTGTTGTCCATAGCTTATGCTTGCCCATACCATAACCCCACCGCCACCATGGGGCACTCTGTTCACAACGTTGACATCAGCAAACCGCTCGCCCACACGACACCATACACATGGTCTATGGTTGTGATGCTGGTTGGATGTACTGCCAAATTCTGTAAAATGACGTTGAAGGCGGCTTATGGTAGAGAAATGAACATCAAATTATCTGGTGGACTTTCCTGCAGTCAGCATGCCAGTTGCACACTCACTCAAAACTTGAGGCATCTATGGCATTGATTTGTGTGACAAAACTGTACATTTTAGAGTGGCCTTATATTGTCCCCAGTACAAGGTGCACCTGTGTAATGATCATGCAGTTTAATCAGCTGGTAACAGCACAAAACATTGTGCAAATATTATTGGGAACAGACAACAGAACAAAGGTCAAGAAGGTAGAGACAACAATACATCACACAAAGCAGCCACAACTGTCAGTATGAGTGTCCATGATTGAGTCTTTGAATGAAGAGATTGAGATCAAACGATACAGAAATCACTAACAGTGATGTAAACGTATTCAGACCCCTTCACTTTTACACATTTTTTGACGTTAGCCTTATTTCAATTAATTAAATAAAAAAAAATTCTCATCAATCTACACACAATACCCCCTAATGACAAAGCCAAAACATCTTTATTTTTATTTTGCAAATGTAAAAAAAAAAAAATATATATATCACATTTACATAAGTAATCAGACCCTTTACTCAGTACTTTGTTGAAGCACCTTTGGCAGCGATTTACAGCCTTAATTATTCTTGGGTATGATGCTACAAGCTTGTCACACCTGTATTTGGGGAATTTCTCCCATTCTTCTCTGTAGATCCTCTCAAGCTTATGGCTTGAGTGTCTCCAAGTGTCTCCAAAAAAGTGTCTCCAGAGATGTTCGATTGGGTTCAAGTCCAGGCTCTGGCTGGGCCACTCAAGGACATTCAGAGACTTGTTCCAAAGCCATTCCTGCATTGTATTGGCTGTATGCTTAGGGTCGTTGTCCTGTTGGAAGGTGAACCTTCGCCCCAGTTTGAGGTCCTGACCGCTCTGAAGCAAGTTTTCATCAAGGATCTCTCTGTACTTTACGCAGTTCATCTTTCCCTCGATCCTGACTAGTCTCCCCGTCCCTGCCACTGAAAAACATCCCCACAGCATGATGCTGCCACCACCATCACCGTTAGGATGGTGCCAGGTTTCCTCCAGATGTGACACTTGGCTTTCAGGCCAAAGAGTTCAATCTTGGTTTCATCAGACCAGAGAATCTTGTTTCTCATCTTCTGAGAGTCTTTAGGTGCTTTTGGCAAACTCCAAGCGGGCTGTCATGTGCCTTTTACTGAGGAGTGGCTTCTGTCTGGCCACTCTACCATAAAGGCCTGATTGGTGTAGCGCTTCAGATAGTTGTACTTCTGGAAGGTTCTCCCATCTTCACAGAGGAGCTCTGTCAGAGTGACCATTGGGTTCTTGGTCACCTCCTTGACTGAGGCCCTTCTCCCCCGATTGCTCAGTTTGTAGGAAGGGTCTTGGCGGTTCCAAACTTCTTCAGTTTAAGAATGATGGAGGCCACTCTGTTCTTGGGTATTTATTTTTAACCCCCTTTTTTCTCCCCAATTTCGTGGTATCCAATTGTTTTAGTAGTTACTGTCTTGTCTCATCGCTACAACTCCCGTACGGGAGATGAAGGTCTCTCCGAAACACAACCCAACCAAGCCGCACTGCTTCTTAACACAGCGCGCATCCAACCCGGAAGCCAGGCGCACCAATGTGTCGGAGGAAACACCGTACACATAGCGACCTGGTCAGCGTGCACTACGCCCGGCCCGCCATCGCTAGTGCTCGATGAGACAAGGATATCCCTACCGACCAAACCCTCCCTAACCTGGACGATGCTAGGCCAATTGTGCGTCGCCCCATGGACCTCCCGGTCGCGACCGGCTGCGACAGAGCCTGGGCTCGAACCCAGAGTCTCTGGTGGCACAGCTGGCATTGCGATGCAGTGCCTTAGCCCACTGCGCCACCCGGGAGGCCCTTTCTTGGGGACTTTAAACACTGCAGAAATGTTTTGGTACCCTTCCCCAGATCTGTGCCTCGACACAATCCTGTCTCAAAGCTCTACGGACAATCCCTTCGACCTCATGGCTTTGATTTTTGCTCTGACATGCACTGTCAACTGTGGGACCTTACATAGACAGGTGTGTGCCTTTCCAAATCAGTTTTTTTGTGTTTTGTTGGTGTAATTTTAGCAGGATATTTTGGGGGGAGGGGGCTGGTAAAAAAAAAATCTGTTTGGTATATTTCTAAATCTACCTGCCACAGTGGCTTTTATGCCCTGAATCTGAACCAATCACGGTGTGTTGGGCCAAATCAAGGCCGGTCTGGACAGGACCAAAAATCAACATCTGTGGACATAGAAATTAAATCATGCTACGTTCCCAAGAAACAAATAATGTTGCTCAAACAGAAGAGGGAACTAACAGAGAATCACTGACCAACTACCAAAACAGGTGGGGTTTTAGAGTGTCTACTGAAAGTTAACTAGCAACAACAACCGGGGACCTAAAAGAGAGCCACCGTGAGACCCACTAAATTTGCAAACCAAAAGAAAAACCCACACTTAAAGACAGGAAGCGAACCAAAAAGGTAGAGCAAAACAGAATCAGAGAAATTAAAATGTGGGGAGCCAACTAAAGGTGTTAACCTTGCGCATCTCTCAAGACAACTGGAGGACAGGGCTAGCCACTCTTAAATAGCACCTGGGCCAGCCCAGGTGAAACACCTTCCCACTAATGAGATGGCAACCAGCACAGGTGTAACACATACTGACTAACGAGTTGACACCAATCAGTGTCTAAAGTCCAACCTCAAAACATACAGTAAATGGAAAAACAAAAGCCTGTATGTAACAAGCCGGACTGTATGGAAAAAAATGACATCTGTGGATGTTGAAATCAAGGCCAGGACGGACTGACCAATTTTCAACGTCCATGGACGTCCTGTTTTGGTTGGTGCTCACTGGGTAAGGATGCTGGCTACAGTAAATCAAAAAAATACTGCTAATTGGTAGGTTTACCTTTACTTGTTACTTCTGTGAACTTTGATTCTGCTTTTATTATCCTCCCTCATATATTTAAGATATGTTGGTTTTTGGTGACGGAATTTCAAAGCAACGTTTCTTAAACTTACAAAAGACAAATCATTTCTCCAAAACTAAATATACATTTAGCTTTTAGTTGGCTGAGGTCTTTAATCAAATAAAAAAATCTAATCAAATTGTATTAGTCACATGCGCTGAATACAACAGGTGTAGTAGACCTTAGTGAAATGCTTACTTACAAGCCCTTAACCAACAATGTGGTTTAAAAAAATATGGATAAGAATAAGAAATAAAAGTAACAAGTAATTCAAGGGCAGCAGTAGAATAACAATAGCAGGGGGGTACCGGTACAGAGTCATTGTGTGGGGGCACCGGTTAGTTGAGGTAATATGTAGGTAGAGTTATTAAAGTGACTATGCATAGATGGTAACAACAGAGAGTAGCAGCGGTGTAAAAGGCGGGTTGGGAGGGGGAAATGCAAATAGTCTGGGTAGCCATTTGATTAGATGTTCAGGAGTCTTATGGCTTGGGGGTAGAAACTGTTTAGAAGCCTCTTGGACCTAGACTTGGCGCTCCGGTACCACTTGCCGTGTGATAGCAGAGAGAACAGTCTATGACTAGGGTGGCTGGAGTCTTTGACAATTTTTAGGGCCTTCCTCTGACACCGCCTGGTACATAGGTCTTGGATGGTTGGAAGCTTGGCCCCAGTGATGTACTGGGCTGTACACACTGCCCTCTGTAGAGCCTTGCGGTCAGAGGCTGAGCAGTTGCCATACCAGGCAGTGATGCAATCAGTCAGGATGCTCTCGATGGTGCAGCTGTAGAACCTTTTGAGGATTTGAGAACCCATGCCAAATCTTTTCAGTCTCCTGAGGGGAATAGGTTTTGTCGTGTCCTCTTCACGACTGTATTGGTGTGCTTGTATCATGTTAGTTTGTTGGTGATGTGGACGCCAAGGAACTTGAAGCTCTCAACCTGCTCCACTACAGCCCCGTCGATGAGAATGGGGGCGTGCTCGGTCCTTCTTTTCCTGTAGTCCACAATCATCTCCTTTGAATTGATCACGTTGAAGGAGAGGTTGTTGTCCTGGCACCACACGGCCAGGTCTCTGACCTCCTCTCTATAGGCTGTCTCGTTGTTGGTAACCAGGCCTGCCACTGTTGTGTCATCGGCAAACTTAATGATGGTGTTCAAGTCGTGCCTGGCCATGCAGTCATGAGTGAACAGGGAGCACGGGAGGGGACTGAGCACACACCCCCTGAGGGGCCCCCATTTTGAGGATCAGCGTGGTGGATGTTGTTGCCGACCCTTACCACCTGGGGTTGGCCCGTCAGGAAGTCCAGGATCCAGTTGCAGAGGGAGGTGTTTAGTCCTATGGTGTTGAATGCTGAGCTGTAGTCAATGAATAACATTCTCACATAGGTGTTCCTTTTGTCCAGGTGGGAAAGGGCAGTGTGGAGTGCAATAGAGATGAAACCTGTGGATCTTTTGGGTCAGAATGCAAATTGGAGTGGGTCTAGGGTTTCTGGGATAATGGTGTTGATGTGAGCCATGACCAGCCTTTCAAAGCACTTCATGGCTACAGACATGAGTGATAAGGGTCAGTAGTCATTTAGGCAGGTTACCTTAGTGTTCTTGGGCACAGGCACTATGGTGGTCTGCTTGAAACATGTTGGTATAACAGACTCGGGACAGGGAGAGGTTGAAAATATCAGTGATGACACTTGCCAGTTGGTCAGCGCATGCTCGCAGTACACGTCCTGGTAATCCGTCTGGTCCCGCAGCCTTGTGAATGTTGACCTGTTTAAAGGTCTTACTCACATCGGCTGTGGAGAGCGTGATCACACAGTCTTCCGGAACAGCTGATGCTCTCATGCGTGTTTCAGTGTTATTTGCTTTAAAGTGCGCATAGACGTAGTTCAGATTTGAGTTTCTCCGGCTATTAGGAGCGCCGCCTCTGGGTGAGCGTTTTCTTGTTTGCTTATGGCGGAATACAGCTCATTCAATGCTGTCTTAGTGCCAGCCTCAATCTGTGGTGGTATGTAAAAAGCTACGAAAAATATAGATAAACTCTTAAGCTGTAGACCACACTATCTACCTTATTGTGAGATCAGGCGAGCTGGAGACTTAGATATCGTGCACCAGCTGTTATTTACTTTTTATTATTATTTATTAACTTTTTCTTGATGTCCAGAAGTTATTTTCGGTCATATGAGACGGTAGCGGCAACATTATGTACAAAATAAGTACAATAATAAGTTACAAACAACACAAATAAACAAACACAATTGGTGGCGCAGTGGTCTAGGGCACTGCATCGCAGTGCTAGCTGCGCCACCAGAGTCTCTGGGTTCGCGCCCAGGCTCTGTCGCAGCCGGCCGCAACCGGGAGATCCGTGGGGCGACGCACAATTGGCATAGCGTCGTCCGGGTTAGGGAGGGTTTGGCCGGTAGGGAGGGTTTGGCCGGTAGGGATATCCTTGTCTCAGTATGTAAAACAAATGTAATAAAATGTATGCACTCTACTGTAAGTCGCTCTGGATAAGAGCGTCTGCTAAATGACTAAAATGTAAATGTAAAATTGGTTGACGTAAAAGGTCAGCCTTCTTCTCCGGCGCCATGGTTACCTCCTTTCCATCAACATGTGTTTTTTATGTATTTGTAATACCATTTTAAGACTTTTTCTATTGTTTAAGACCCTTTTCCATCTGTTTGACCAGAAATCAAACAAAATGGTTGAAATATATATCATTTGCCTTCATTTCCCCAAAACTATAGACTCTCTTAGTTTTCATTTGATATGCTCCTATAAACTTCACATGTTGGTGCTCATAGACCAGCGGCACACCTCTCCTCTTCCTCCTCCACTTCCTCTTCCTCCTCCTCTTCCTCCTTCTAAACCTACTTCTCGTTTAATTAAAAGGATAGTGAGGTCTAGTTAGTGGACTTGATGTAAAAGCGTGTGTTGTTTAATGAAACATGACAGGATGTATTTGTTGTCCTCCGTCACGGCACCACACACTGATTCCGTTAGTGGTGTGTGTGTGTGTGTGTGTGCGCGTGTGATGTTTGTGTGTGTGTGGTTATTATAATGCATGACATTAATGTAGTCTAATGGTAATTAATGCAATCAGACGCAGAGTACCATGATTAGCCTCGGGGAACAATCTCCCTAACACACACACACACACACACACACACACACACACACACACACACACACACACACACACACACTGATCGGGCGCTGCAGAAGAATGGAGACAGAGGGTGACTTATTTTTCCGGGGAACACCCCCGGTGTAGGTGGTAGAGAGAGAAAGTGTGATGAGTGATTGTTGCAGGCTCATAGTCGGCCAGCTGTAACAGTAGATACAGAAATAGAGAAGGGTATTGAGGAGGAAGTTGTTCGCGTTACTTTGCTTCCGTTCTTTACCTACAATATGCTTCTCTTGTTTCCCAGCTGTCCGTTGGTCTACGTTTTTAACTCACAGTTGTGAGAAAAGCGAAGATAAACTTTAACAATGAAGTTGTTACTTATCTTCCGTACACAGTGCCTTCAGAAAGTATTCAGACCCCTTGACTTTTTCCACATTGTGTTACATTACAGCCTTATTCTAAAATGTATTAAATAAAAACCAAATCATCAATCTCCACACAATACCCCATAATGACATCACAATACCCCATAATGACATCACAATACCCCATAATGACATCACAATACCCCATAATGACATCACAATACCCCATAATGATGAAGCGAAAACAAGTAATAAAAAATAAAAAATCTAAATGTATTAAAAATATAAACAGATACCTTGTTTACATAAGTATTCAGACCTTTTGCTATGAGACTCGAAATTGAGCTCAGGTGCATCCTGTTTCCATTGATCTTCCTTGAGATGTTTCTACAACTTGATTGGAGTCCACCTGTGGTAAATTCAATTGATTTGACATGATTTGGAAAGGCACACAGCTGTCTATGTAAGGTCCCACAGTTGACAGTGCATGTCAGAGCAAAAACCAAGCCATTAGGTTGAGGAGAAGGGCCTTGGTCAGGGAGGTGACCAAGAACCCGATGGTCCCTCTGACAGAGCTCCAGAGTTCCTCTGTGGAGATGGGAGAAACTTCCAGAAGGACAACCATCTCTGCAGCACTCCACCAATCAGGCCTTTATGGTAGAGTGACCAGACAGAAGCCACTCATCAGTAAAAGTCACATGACAGCCCGCTTGAAGTTTCCCAAACGTCACCTAAAGACTCTGACCATGAGAAACAAGATTCTCTGGTCTGATGAAACCAAGATTGAACTCTTTGGCCTGAATGCCAAGCGTCACATCTGGAGGAAACCTGGCACCATCCCTACGGTGAAGCATGGTGGTGGCACCATCGTGCTGTCGGAATGTTTTTCATTGGCAGGGATGGGGAGACTAGTCAGGATTGAAGCATAGATGAACGGCACAAAGTACATAGAGATCCTTGATGAAAACCTGCTCCAGAGCGGTCAGGACCTCAGACTGGGGCGAAGGTTCACCCTCCAACAGGACAGCAACCCTAAGCATACGGCCAAGACAACACAGGAGTGGCTTCGGGACAAGTCTCTGAATGTCCTTGAGTGCCCCAGCCAGAGCCCGGACTTGAACCAAATCAAATATTTCTGGAGAGATCTAAATATAGCTGTGCAACAACGCTCCCCATCCAACCTGACAGAGCTTGTGAGGATATGCAGAGAAGAATGGGAGAAACTCCCCAAATACAGGTGTGCTAAGCTTGTAGCATCATACCCATGAAGACTCGAGGCTGTAATCGCTGCCAAAGGTGCTTCAACGAAGTGCTGAGTAAAGGGTCTGAATACTTATGTAAATTTGATATTTCGGTATTTATTTATTTTTTGTTGAAATTTGCAAACATTTCTAAAAACCTGTTTTTCCTTTGTCATTAGGTGTAGGTTGAGAAAAAACACATTCATCAGTTTTAGAATAAGGTTGTAACGTAACAAAATGTTGAAAAATTTAAGGGATCTGAATAGTTTCCGAAAGCGCTGTACAACATGTAATCTAGCATTTAAAGACTAGATAGAGATAGTTAGGTAAAGAAGATGAGAAAAGAGGAGAGGTTGTAGTGTGTTAAATCCGTTAATATAATAATAATACATTTATATTTATTTTAGCGCTTTTTAAAGTCACTTTACAATTGTATAAGAGAGACAAGCAGACTAGCTACTATATACAGTGGGGAGAACAAGTATTTGATACACTGCCGATTTTGCAGGTTTTCCTACTTACAAAGCATGTAGAGGTCTGTAATTTTTATCATAGGTACACTTCAACTGTGAGAGACGGAATCTAAAACAAAAATCCAGAAAATCACATTGTATGATTTTTAAGTAATTAATTAGCATTTTATTGCATGACATAAGTATTTGATACATCAGAAAAGCAGAACTTAATATTTGGTACAGAAACCTTTGTTTGCAATTACAGAGATCATACATTTCCTGTAGTTCTTGACCAGGTTTGTACACACTGCAGCAGGGATTTTGGCCCACTCCTCCTCCATACAGACCTTCTCCAGATCCTTCAGGTTTCGGGGCTGTCGCTGGGCAATACGGACTTTCAGCTCCCTCCAAAGATTTTCTATTGGGTTCAGGTCTGGAGACTGGCTAGGCCACTCCAGGACCTTGAGATGCTTCTTACGGAGCCACTCCTTAGTTGCCCTGGCTGTGTGTTTCGGGTCGTTGTCATGCTGGAAGACCCAGCCATGACCCATCTTCAATGCTCTTACTTAGGGAAGGAGGTTGTTGGCCAAGATCTCGCGATACATGGCCCCATCCATCCTCCCCTCAATACGGTGCAGTCGTCCTGTCCCCTTTGCAGAAAAGCATCCCCAAAGAATGATGTTTCCACCTCCATGCTTCACGGTTGGGATGGTGTTCTTGGGGTTGTACTCATCCTTCTTCTTCCTCCAAACACGGCGAGTGGAGTTTAGACCAAAAAACTCTATTTTTGTCTCATCAGACCACATGACCTTCTCCCATTCCTCCTCTGGATAATCCAGATGGTCATTGGCAAACTTCAGACGGTCCTGGACATGCGCTGGCTTGAGCAGAGGGACCTTGCGTGCACTGCAGGATTTTAATCCATGACGGCGTAGTGTGTTACTATTGGTTTTCTTTGAGACTGTGGTCCCAGCTCTCTTCAGGTCATTGACCAGGTCCTGCCGTGTAGTTCTGGGCTGATCCCTCACCTTCCTCATGATCATTGATGCCCCACGAGGTGAGATCTTGCATGGAGCCCCAGACCGAGGGTGATTGACCGTCATCTTGAACTTCTTCCATTTTCTAATAATTGCGCCAACAGTTGTTGCCTTCTCACCAATCTGCTTGCCTATTGTCCTGTAGCCCATCCCAGCCTTGTGCAGGTCTACAATTTGATCCCTGATGTCCTTACACAGCTCTCTGGTCTTGGCCATTGTGGAGAGGTTGGAGTCTGTTTGATTGAGTGTGTGGACAGGTGTCTTTTATACAGGTAACAAGTTCAAACAGGTGCAGTTAATACAGGTAATGAGTGGAGAACAGGAGGGCTTCTTAAAGAAAAACGAACAGGTCTGTGAGAGCCGGAATTCTTACTGGTTGGTAGGTGATCAAATACTTATGTCATGCAATAAAATGCAAATGAATTACTTAAAAATCATACAATGTGATTTTCTGGATTTTTGTTTTAGATTCCGTCCCTCACAGTTGAAGTGTACCTATGATAAAAATTACAGACCTCTACATGCTTTGTAAGTAGGAAAACCTGCAAAATCGGCAGTGTATCAAATACTTGTTCTCCCCACTGTACATCTCCTGTTTCCCAGAGTGCACTCCTTTTATTATATGTATGATGCTGGAGATGCTGAAGATAAAGAGGAAGGTGTGCCTTCAGAAAGTATTCACACCCCTTGACTTTTTACAGCCTGAATTTAAAATTGATTAAATTGAGATTTTTTGGGGTCAAATAATGTCAACTTTTTGGATGGTGTATCAATACACCCAGTCACTACAAAGATACAAGCGTCCTCCCTAACTCAGTTGCCAGAGAGGAAGGAAACCGCTCATGGATTTCACCATGAGGCCAATGGTGACTTTAAAACAGTTACAGAGTTTAATGGCTGTGATAGGATAAAACTGAGGATGGATCAACAACATTGTAGTTACTCCACAATACTAACCTAATTGTCAGAGTAAAAAGGAAGCCTGTACAGAACAAAAATATTCCAAAACATGCATCCTGTTTGCATTAATGCAATAAAGTAAAACTGCAAAAAAAAGTGGTAAAGAAATTAACACTTTGTATTCAGTACAAAGTTATGTTTGGGGCAAATCCAACACATCGCTGAGTACCACTCTTCTTATTTTCAAGCATGGTGGTAGCTGCATCATGTTATGGGTACGCTTTCCATCGGCAAGGACTACAGAGTTATGATAAAAAAAAACAGAATAGAGCTAAGCACAGGCTAAATCCTAGAGGAAAACCTTTCCACCAGACACTGGGAGATTTAAATCACATTTTAGCAGGACAATAACCAACTTGATGGAGCTTGAAGAATTCTTTTGAAGAATAATGTGCAAATATTGTACAATGCAGGTGTGCAAAGCTCTTAGACTTACCCAGAAAGACTCACAGCTGTAATCGCTGCCAAAGGTGATTTTAACACATATTGACTGTGGTGGTTGAATACTTATCTAATCAAAATGTTTTATTTTTCATACATTTTGGTACAACTGTTAGAATTTTTCAATCACACTTTGACATTACAGAGTATTTTGTGTAGATTGTTGACAAAAAAAATTACAATTAAATCCAATTTAATTCCACTTTGTAAAACAACATAAGTGGGAGTGAGAACTTCCTGAACACACTGTGTTTTAACATAACTTCCTGAACACACTGTGTTTTAACAGAACTTCCTGAACACACTGTGTTTTAACAGAACTTCCTGAACACACTGTGTTTTAACAGAACTTCCTGAACACACTGTGTTTTAACAGAACTTCCTGAACACACTGTGTTTTAACAGAACTTCCTGAACACACTGTGTTTTAACAGAACTTCCTGAACACACTGTGTTTTAACAGAACTTCCTGAACACACTGTGTTTTAACAGAACTTCCTGAACACACTGTGTTTTAACAGAACTTCCTGAACACACTGTGTTTTAACAGAACTTCCTGAACACACTGTGTTTTAACAGAACTTCCATTGTAGCTGTAATGTGCATCTCTCATTACTAACTCTATCCTGTTTCCAAACTAGAAACTCAGCTCTTACCAGCTGCTCTACTATAAATAGGATCTAGTTGATGCTGTAGGAGGAAATGATTTCAGTTGGCAGCAGAATTCATTTCCATGGAGACGGGACTGTAGAGTCAGTGCTGGGCTATGGGCTTATAGCTAGCTGTGATGTGTTGTAGCAGAGATCCCACTCTGGGAATTGTATCTGGTCGTAGAGTATATTATGTTCAACAATGAATTGAACGATTAGCCAAATATATATATATATTTTTTTTTCAATACTCATGTTTATATTTTTCTAAATTAATGTAAAATGTTTTTTTTTATTCAAATCAAAATACTACTCATATTACAGAGCAAGTAGTAAAGGGGAGGTGAGGTACCGCTGTCGTAGGGGAGGTGAGGTACCGCTGTCGTAGTGGGAGGTGAGGTACCGCTGTCGTAGGGGAGGGGGAGGTACCGCTGTCGTAGTGGGAGGTGAGGTACCGCTGTCGTAGTGGGAGGTGAGGTACCGCTGTCGTAGGGGGAGGTGAGGTACCGCTGTCGTAGGGGGAGGTGAGGTACCGCTGTCGTAGTGGGAGGTGAGGTACCGCTGTCGTAGGGGGAGGTGAGGTACCGCTGTCGTAGGGGGAGGTGAGGTACCGCTGTCGTAGGGGGAGGTGAGGTACCGCTGTCGTAGTGGGAGGCGAGGTACCGCTGTCGTAGGGGGAGGCGAGGTACCGCTGTCGTAGGGGGAGGCGAGGTACCGCTGTCGTAGGGGGAGACGAGGTACCGCTGTCGTAGGGGGAGGCGAGGTACCGCTGTCGTAGGGGGAGGCGAGGTACCGCTGTCGTAGGGGGAGGCGAGGTACAATGCAATAAAATGCAAATTAATTACTTAAAAATCATACAATGTGATTTTCTGGATTTTTGTTTTAGATTCCGTCTCTCACAGTTGAAGTGTACCTATGATATAAATTACAGACCTCTACATGCTTTGTAAGTAGGAAAACCTGCAAAATCGGCAGTGTATCAAATACTTGTTCTCCCCACTGTATGTCTGCAGATGATGATGTAACATGTATCTGTCTAAGTCATAAATGTACTTTATTTAGATAAAGCTGTTTTGAAGCACAGGGGGGAAATGAATTGGCGTCTCATCTCAACAGCTTCTTTCTGTCTGTTGTCAGCCTGAAGCTGTAGTGGCTTGTGGTTCAACAACTAATAGTCTTTTAGGCAGAGGGGGCAACATTAGCCCTTTATACCACAGTCGGAGGGGAGGGGAGACTGGAGGGGAGACTGGAGAGGAGACTGGAGAGGAGACTGGAGAGGAGACTGGAGAGGAGACTGGAGAGGAGACTGGAGAGGAGAGGAGAGGAGACTGGAGAGGAGACTGGAGGGGAGAGGAGACTGGAGGAGAGGGGAGAGGAGACTGGAGGAGAGGAGACTGGAGGAGAAGGGGGGGTGAGAGGAGAGAGAGACCTGGGTTCATGTACAGTATCCACAACCTTTTCTCTGCCACAGAAAGTCGACCAAACAGCTGAGTTGCTGTGGTAACGCTCATCTAACTCACACGAGGAAATCCTTCCTGTCAGTGAAGGTTATCCATCTCTCTCCCTCTCTCTGTCTCTTTCTCTCTGTGTCTCTTTCTCTCTGTGTCTCTCTCTCTGTGTCTCTCTCTCTCTGTGTCTCTCTCTCTCTGTGTCTCTCTCTCTCTGTGTCTCTCTCTCTGTGTCTCTCTCTCTCTGTGTCTCTCTCTCTGTCTCTCTCTCTCTGTCTCTCTCTCTCTGTGTCTCTTTCTCTCTGTGTCTCTCTCTCTCTGTGTCTCTCTCTCTCTGTGTCTCTCTCTCTCTGTGTCTCTCTCTCTGTCTCTCTCTCTCTGTCTCTCTCTCTCTGTCTCTCTCTCTCTGTGTCTCTCTGGTTTTGAGGCACAGTCACACAAAATACTTGCGTTTACCCGCTGTATGGTGGCAGTGTGGAAGTATTTTCGTGGTAGCAGGGTGGAGATAATCACTTGTGCATTGGGGAAAGTGGAACTAGCTTTTTCAATCACTCCCTTGAGTGCTGTGGCCACCCTTTCCTGCTGTGCTCTCAGGTCATTTGTGCCAGTGTGAAATATGATGTGGCTGGGGAACCCTAGTCTGTCCTCCAGGGTATGCCTAGTGTTTATCCTCTGACAACAGCTCCAGGTTATGCCTAGTGTTTGTCCTCTGACAACAGGCTCTAGGGTATGCCTCGTGTTTGTCCTCTGACAACAGCTCCAGGGTATGCCTAGTGTTCGTCCTCTGAAAACAGCTCCAGGGTATGCCTAGTGTTTGTCCTCTGACAACAGCTCCAGGGTATGCCTAGTGTTTGTCCTCTAACAACAGCTCCAGGGCATGCTGGGTGTTTGTCCTCTGACAACAGCTCCAGGGTATGCTGGGTGTTTGTCCTCTGACAACAGCTCTAGGGTATGCCTAGTGTTTGTCCTCTGACAACAGCTCCAGGGTATGCCTAGTGTTCGTCCTCTGACAACAGGCTCCAGGGCATGCTGGGTGTTTGTCCTCTGACAACAGGCTCCAGGGCATGCTGGGTGTTTGTCCTCTGACAACAGCTCCAGGTTATGCCTAGTGTTCGTCCTCTGACAACAGGCTCCATGACATGCCTAGTGTTTGTCCTCTGACAACATCTCCAGGGTATGCCTAGTGTTCGTCCTCTGACAACAACTCCAGGGCATGCTGGGTGTTTGTCCTCTGAAAACAGCTCCAGGGTATGCCTAGTGTTTGTCCTCTGACAACAGCTCCAGGGTATGCTGGGTGTTTGTCCTCTGAAAACAGCTCCAGGGCATGCTGGGCGTTTGTCCTCTGACAACAGCTCCAGGGTATGCCTAGTGTTTGTCCTCTGACAACAGCTCCAGGGTATGCCTAGTGTTTGTCCTCTGACAACAGCTCCAGGGCATGCTGGGTGTTTGTCCTCTGACAACAGCTCCAGGTTATGCCTAGTGTTCGTCCTCTGACAACAGGCTCCAGGACATGCCTAGTGTTTGTCCTCTGACAACAGCTCCAGGGTATGCCTAGTGTTTGTCCTCTGACAACAGCTCCAGGGCATGCTGGGTGTTTGTCCTCTGACAACAGCTCCAGGGTATGCTGGGTGTTTTTCCTCTGACAACAGCTCCAGGGCATGCTGGGTGTTTGTCCTCTGAAAACAGCTCCAGGGTATGCTGGGTGTTTGTCCTCTGACAACAGCTCCAGTGCATGCTGGGTGTTTGTCCTCTGAAAACAGCTCCAGGGCATGCTGGGTGTTTTTCCTCTGACAACAGCTCCAGGGTATGCCTAGTGTTTGTCCTCTGACAACAGCTCCAGGGTATGCTGGGTGTTTGTCCTCTGACAACTGCTCCAGGGCATGCTGGGTGTTTGTCCTCTGACAACAGCTCCAGGGCATGCTGGGTGTTTTTCCTCTGACAACAGCTCCAGGGCATGCTGGGTGTTTGTCCTCTGACAACAGCTCCAGGGTATGCTGGGTGTTTGTCCTCTGACAACAGCTCCAGGGCATGCTGGGTGTTTGTCCTCTGACAACAGCTCCAGGGCATGCTGGGTGTTTTTCCTCTGACAACAGCTCCAGGGCATGCTGGGTGTTTGTGTTTAGTAAGAGGTTGAACCTCTTGAATGTATTTTCCATTTGTGTCCATGAGGAGCACAATCTCTGGCTTTTGTGTGTCCTCAGTGGATGTGTGGGGCTTGTCAGGAGAGCAATCAGGGGGGCTGTTATGGGGGGTTGGAGTCTGTTGGGTTGGGTGGTCCTGTGTTGTCTGTCTCGTTGTGGTCTGGGTCTAAGGTGTCTCTGTCTCTCTGCCTGTCTCTGTCTCTCTGCCTGTCTCTGTCTCTCTGCCTGTCTCTCTGCCTGTCTCTCTGCCTGTCTCTCTGCCTGTCTGTCTCTCTGCCTGTCTGTCTCTCTGCCTGTCTGTCTCTCTGCCTGTCTCTGTCTCTCTGCCTGTCTCTCTGTGTTGCTATACTTCTATTAACAGGCTACAATATAAAGGCAGCATTCTTCTTCTCTAGTCCGTTCACCACTAGAATTATTATTATTATTCAGTTATTATACACATTGTCAACAGGTCAATGTATTTATTTTATACTCAATTGACTGCTTTCTCTTTGTCCGAGGAATGATTAAAAAACTTTTGTTACCTAACTGCACACACACGCACACACACACGCACACGCACACGCACACGGCTCTGAGTGAGAGACAGGCCGTAAGAGGGCCAGGCGAACGCAAGAGAGAGGAGCTCTTTTAGTTAATTGACCTTGTTAGGGAGTCATTAGTGACCTCTCAGTCAGTACATCATGAGATGACAACACATACTAGATGGAATGTAGGTCAGTGTGTGGTGTGTGTGTGTGTCTGACCACTCTTAGAAAGGTGTCTAATCATCGCTTGCTTGCCACGAGGAGATGATTATATTAGCAGTCTTCTGGAGTGTTCGCTTTCACCCTGTTTTGATGAACCAGATTTTGACTCTGGTGCCAGTCTGTAACATGGTTCTAGATCTGGTGCCAGCCTGTAACTTGGTTCTAGATCTGGTGCCAGTCTGTAACATGGTTCTAGATCTGGTGCCAGTCTGTAACATGGTTCTAGATCTGGTGCCAGCCTGTAACTTGGTTCTAGATCTGGTGCCAGTCTGTAACATGGTTCTAGATCTGGTGCCAGCCTGTAACTTGGTTATAGATCTGGTGCCAGTCTGTAACATGGTTCTAGATCTGGTGCCAGCCTGTAACTTGGTTCTAGATCTGGTGCCAGTCTGTAACATGGTTCTAGATCTGGTGCCAGCCTGTAACTCGGTTCTAGATCTGGTGCCAGTCTGTAACGTGGTTCTAGATCTGGTGCCAGCCTGTAACTTGGTTCTAGATCTGGTGCCAGTCTGTAACATGGTTCTAGATCTGGTGCCAGTCTGTAACATGGTTCTAGATCTGGTGCCAGTCTGTAACATGGTTCTAGATCTGGTGCCAGTCTGTAACATGGTTCTAGATCTGGTGCCAGTCTGTAACATGGTTCTAGATCTGGTGCCAGTCGGTAACTTGGTTCTAGATCTGGTGCCAGCCTGTAACTTGGTTCTAGATCTGGTGCCAGACTGTGTAGGGGGGGGGGGGGGGGGGTCTGGGTAGTTATTTGATTAGATGTTCAGGAGTCTTATGGCTTGGGGGTAGAAGCTGTTTAGAAGCCTCTTGGACTAAGACTTGGCTCTCCAGTACTGCTTCTCGTTCGGTAGCAGAGAGAACAGTTTATGACTGGAGTCTTTGACTTCACTCTCTCTCTCTCTCTCTTCCACCCCCTCACACCACAGTGCTCTGTCTATTTTACTCAATATTCCATGAGGCTTTGTTGTCAGGATAGATGGCTGCAGTTCAATGCATTATTCATATAATTCACCAATACATTAAAACAAATATTGCTATCAGGTTGTAAATCACAGCTGCTACATGGTTTGCTGGTCAGAGTGAGGTGTTCTGTCATTTGTGTCTGGAAGTTGCACGCTAGCCAACTTTAGCCAGGCAGAGAAGCTGTAGAAGTACGAGCGGACTACCATTCCCCATCGTTCATCAGTGTAATTTTGACGGCCAACAAGCTGAAAAAGTTTGAGGCTTTATCATTTGAATTAAATATATTACAAGTGCCTTGGTCCTCCTTTCTTTATGAGGCTTTAATGTTCCTTTGTTAGATTTGAGCTCGTCTTGTTCTGGCTGGCATTAGTTGTTGATCTTGTTGTTGATGTGTATAACAGAGGGAGAGAAAGCCTACCTGTTCATGGTTTGTTTGATCAGTAGGATTGTGAAGTTCCCAAATGTAAGAGGACTCCCGTGGTATTTACATATTTTCATAAATCCTTCCAGGTGTATATTTGTGGCTTTTGATGAATGTGTTCTATTGCTCTAAAGTCACGCTGTTGCTACTTCCTGTAAACACACAGTCCAGTTCATAGTGAATGTGTTCTAATGATCTAAAGTCACGCTGTTGCTACTTCCTGTAAACACACAGTCCAGTTCATAGTGAATGTGTTCTAATGATCTAAAGTCACGCTGTTGCTACTTCCTGTAAACACACAGTCCAGTTCATAGTGAATGTGTTCTATTGATCTAAAGTCACGCTGTTGCTACTTCCTGTAAACACACAGTCCAGTTCATAGTGAATGTGTTCTATTGATCTAAAGTCACGCTGTTGCTACTTCCTGTAAACACACAGTCCAGTTCATAGTGAATGTGTTCTAATGATCTAAAGTCACGCTGTTGCTACTTCCTGTAAACACACAGTCCAGTTCATAGTGAATGTGTTCTATTGATCTAAAGTCACGCTGTTGCTACTTCCTGTAAACACACAGTCCAGTTCATAGTGAATGTGTTCTAATGATCTAAAGTCACGCTGTTGCTACTTCCTGTAAACACACAGTCCAGTTCATAGTGAATGTGTTCTATTGATCTAAAGTCACGCTGTTGCTACTTCCTGTAAACACACAGTCCAGTTCATAGTGAATGTGTTCTAATGATCTAAAGTCACGCTGTTGCTACTTCCTGTAAACACACAGTCCAGTTCATAGTGAATGTGTTCTAATGATCTAAAGTCACGCTGTTGCTACTTCCTGTAAACACACAGTCCAGTTCATAGTGAATGTGTTCTATTGATCTAAAGTCACGCTGTTGCTACTTCCTGTAAACACACAGTCCAGTTCATAGTGAATGTGTTCTAATGATCTAAAGTCACGCTGTTGCTACTTCCTGTAAAAACACAGTCCAGTTCATAGTGAATGTGTTCTAATGATCTAAAGTCACGCTGTTGCTACTTCCTGTAAACACACAGTCCAGTTCATAGTGAATGTGTTCTATTGATCTAAAGTCACGCTGTTGCTACTTCCTGTAAACACACAGTCCAGTTCATAGTGAATGTGTTCTAATGATCTAAAGTCACGCTGTTGCTACTTCCTGTAAACACACAGTCCAGTTCATAGTGAATGTGTTCTAATGATCTAAAGTCACGCTGTTGCTACTTCCTGTAAACACACAGTCCAGTTCATAGTGAATGTGTTCTATTGATCTAAAGTCACGCTGTTGCTACTTCCTGTAAACACACAGTCCAGTTCATAGTGAATGTGTTCTAATGATCTAAAGTCACGCTGTTGCTACTTCCTGTAAACACACAGTCCAGTTCATAGTGAATGTGTTCTAATGATCTAAAGTCACGCTGTTGCTACTTCCTGTAAACACACAGTCCAGTTCATAGTGAATGTGTTCTATTGATCTAAAGTCACGCTGTTGCTACTTCCTGTAAACACACAGTCCAGTTCATAGTGAATGTGTTCTATTGATCTAAAGTCACGCTGTTGCTACTTCCTGTAAACACACAGTCCAGTTCATAGTGAATGTGTTCTAATGATCTAAAGTCACGCTGTTGCTACTTCCTGTAAACACACAGTCCAGTTCATAGTGAATGTGTTCTAATGATCTAAAGTCACGCTGTTGCTACTTCCTGTAAACACACAGTCCAGTTCATAGTGAATGTGTTCTAATGATCTAAAGTCACGCTGTTGCTACTTCCTGTAAACACACAGTCCAGTTCATAGTGAATGTGTTCTAATGATCTAAAGTCACGCTGTTGCTACTTCCTGTAAACACACAGTCCAGTTCATAGTGAATGTGTTCTATTGCTCTAAAGTCACGCTGTTGCTACTTCCTGTAAACACACAGTCCAGTTCATAGTGAATGTGTTCTAATGATCTAAAGTCACGCTGTTGCTACTTCCTGTAAACACACAGTCCAGTTCATAGTGAATGTGTTCTAATGATCTAAAGTCACGCTGTTGCTACTTCCTGTAAAAACACAGTCCAGTTCATAGTGAATGTGTTCTAATGATCTAAAGTCACGCTGTTGCTACTTCCTGTAAACACACAGTCCAGTTCATAGTGAATGTGTTCTAATGATCTAAAGTCACGCTGTTGCTACTTCCTGTAAACACACAGTCCAGTTCATAGTGAATGTGTTCTATTGCTCTAAAGTCACGCTGTTGCTACTTCCTGTAAACACACAGTCCAGTTCATAGTGAATGTGTTCTAATGATCTAAAGTCACGCTGTTGCTACTTCCTGTAAACACACAGTCCAGTTCATAGTGAATGATGGCAGGTCTGTGTGGCATTTAACTTGTTTTCATGAAGGCTTACTGAAGCTCTGATTGGCTAAGGTGCACCTGTCTGCGTAGACACCAGTCCTGGACAGCTGCTTCCCCTCTATACTGCTCGAGGATTTTCACAAATGCCTTTAGTATAAGTCATTCCCGAACATTCGAATAATTTATGAAAAAATGTGAAAATGATCATATCTAAGTGCTTCGATGTCAGAATAGTTTTTTAACGTGTCATATTGAGCAGTATATGAGCAGATTTGAATCTGATTTCATGTCTTTAGAATTCCTTCAGTTCCATTTTAACTGCACACCTAAAATAACATGTTGTTTTCCCTCTGACCATATATTAATGAACCTTCCTGGTCCCTCCGGTATCGTCCCTCTTCCTCGCCGTCTCCCTGTCTCCCTCTCTCTCCCGTCTCCCCGTCTCTCTCCCGTCTCCCCCCATCTCTCTCCCGTCTCCCCCCATCTCTCTCCCGTCTCCCCCCATCTCTCTCCCGTCTCCCCCCATCTCTCTCCCGTCTCTCCCCATCTCTCTCCCGTCTCTCCCCATCTCTCTCCCGTCTACCCTATGGGTCCTAATCAAAGAAATGCACTATATAGGGTGTCATTTGGGAGACAAGCTCCTAGTGCTGCAGGAGCTAGCCTGTACCCTGCCTCCTCCTAATGCTGCAGGAGATAGCCTGTACCCTGCCTCCTCCTAGTGCTGCAGGAGCTAGCCTGTACCCTGCCTCCTCCTAGTGCTGCAGGAGATAGCCTGTACCCTGCCTCCTCCTAGTGCTGCAGGAGATAGCCTGTACCCTGCCTCCTCCTAGTGCTGCAGGAGATAGCCTGTACCCTGCCTCCTCCTAGTGCTGCAGGAGATAGCCTGTACCCTGCCTCCTCCTAGTGCTGCAGGAGATAGCCTGTACCCTGCCTCCTCCTAGTGCTGCAGGAGCTAGCCTGTACCCTGCCTCCTCCTAGTGCTGCAGGAGCTAGCCTGTACCCTTCCTCCTCCTAGTGCTGCAGGAGATAGCCTGTACCCTTCCTCCTCCTAGTGCTGCAGGAGATAGCCTGTACCCTTCCTCCTCCTAGTGCTGCAGGAGATAGCCTGTACCCTGCCTCCTCCTAGTGCTGCAGGAGCTAGCCTGTACCCTGCCTCCTCCTAGTGCTGCAGGAGCTAGCCTGTACCCTGCCTCCTCCTAGTGCTGCAGGAGCTAGCCTGTACCCTGCCTCCTCCTAGTGCTGCAGGAGCTAGCCTGTACCCTGCCTCCTCCTAGTGCTGCAGGAGCTAGCCTGTACCCTGCCTCCTCCTAGTGCTGCAGGAGCTAGCCTGTACCCCTCCTCCTCCTAGTGCCGCAGGAGCTAGCCTGTACCCTGCCTCCTCCTAGTGCCGCAGGAGCTAGCCTGTACCCTGCCTCCTCCTAGTGCCGCAGGAGCTAGCCTGTACCCTGCCTCCTCCTAGTGCCGCAGGAGCTAGCCTGTACCCCGCCTCCTCCTAGTGCCGCAGGAGCTAGCCTGTACCCCGCCTCCTCCTAGTGCTGCAGGAGATAGCCTGTACCCCGCCTCCTCCTAGTGCTGCAGGAGCTAGTCTGTACCCTCCTCCTCCTAGTGCTGCAGGAGATAGCCTGTACCCCGCCTCCTCCTAGTGCTGCAGGAGCTAGCCTGTACCCTGCCTCCCCTTCCAGACTCATACACCCCCCATTCTGCTGTGACCTACACTATACACCTGTGTGTGTGTGTGACGACAGAGATCATCCTCTCCTCAGTTATTAACAGTGAGTTGGCAGGTAGCTCTGCAATGGTTCACCCTGTGTGAGGACACTGTGTGTGTGTGTGAGCGTAGTGTGTGTGTGAGCGTAGTGTGTGTGTGTGTGTGTGTGTGTAACGGTGGTTCCCTGGCTTACTGCAGATCTGCTCCACAGTGTCCTCTAGGGAGGTCATTAGGGCCGAGGAAAACAAAATGGGGGAAATCTTTCACTGTGTGTGTGTGAGCGTAGTGTGTGTGTGGTATCCAAGATTGCTTGCCTCTCTTAAATTCTATAGGCTGTCATCTGAGTTGAGCTGCTCAGCATATCATAGGGGCTTACGCAGCTATGTGTTCAGTTCCAGTATAGTTACATCCAGGGAACCCCCACAGCCCAGAAACCTCCCCCCGAGAATCCTTCACCGTTCATCGGGCAGGACGGTCACTCAACCTCCCCTCCTTCCGCCCTGCATGTGCAGTCACTGGATAACAGCCCTGTTTAATGTGGTGGAAATGTAATTGAACTGTCTCGCACCCCCCCCCTCTCTCATCTCTCTCTCTCTCTCTCTCTCTCTCTCTCTCTCTCTCTCTCTCTCTCTCTCTCTCTCTCTCTCTCTCTCTCTCTCTCTCTCTCTCTCTCTCTCTCTCTCTCATCACCCTCTCTTTCTCTCATCCCCCTCTCTCTCATCTCTCTCTTTCTAAACATTTATATTTTTGTTTTTTCCTCTGAGATGGGGCATGATTTGGAGTGGGATGGTGCGTGAGAGGGAGGGGGATCGGGCGAAGAGAGGGATGGAGAAATATGGGGCGGAGGGAGGGAGCTTGAGCGAGGGAGATGGGGCGAGGGGGGAAGATGGAGTGAGCGAGGGGGGAGGGAGATGGCGCAGGGGAGGAGATGGATCAGGGGAGGGAGAGTGAGGGATGGAGCAGGGCAGGGAGGGAGATGGAGCAGAGGAGGGAGGGAGATGGAGCAGAGGAGGGAGGGAGATGGAGCAGGACAGGGAGGGAGATGGCGCAGAGGAGGGAGGGAGATGGAGCTAGGGAGGGAGATGGAGCAGAGGAGGGAGGGAGATGGAGCAGAGGAGGGAGGGAGATGGAGCAGAGGAGGGAGGGATGGAGATGGAGCAGGACAGGGAGGGAGGGAGATGGAGCAGAGGAGGGAGGGGGGTGGAGCAGGACAGGGAGGGAGATGGAGCAGAGGAGGGAGGGAGATGGAGCAGAGGAGGGAGGGAGGGAGGGAGCAGAGGGGGGAGGGAGGGGGATGGAGGGAGGGAGATGGAGCAGAGGTTGGAGGGAGATGAAGCAGAGGCGGGAGCACTGAGCAACAGAGGCAGAGGAAAGAAGTGAGTGAAGATTAAACAAGCCAAATAGCTCTGCTAGCCCCTCTGTGTCTGTGTGTGTGTCTCTCTGTGTGTCACTGTGTGTGTGTGTGTGTGTGTGTCTGCGTTGGGGTCAATTCCTTTCAAAAAGTGAACTAAACTCCAATTCAAATTCAAATTTTTCCTCATTGAAGAGATTTGGAATTTTAGTGTACTTCCTGAATTGATTGCAATTGTGTGTGTGTCTCCCTGTGTGTGTGTGGACGTGTTTAAATATTCTTGTGGGGACCAGAAGTCCCCACAAGAATAGTAAACAAACAAAGATCGGACCAACTGGGGGCATTTTGTTAGTCCCCACAAGGTCAAATGCTATTTCTAGGGGCTTTAGTGTTAGGGTTAGAATTAGGGTTAGGAGCTAGGGTTAGTTTTAGGGTTAGGAGCTAGGGTTAGTTTTAGGGTTAGGAGCTAGGGTTAGTTTTAGGGTTAGGAGCTAGGGTTAGTTTTAGGGTTAGGAGCTAGGGTTAGTTTTAGGATTAGGAGCTAGGGTTAGTTTTAGGATTAGGAGCTAGGGTTAGTTTTAGGGTTAGGAGCTAGGGTTAGTTTTAGTTTTAGGGTTAGGAGCTAGGGTTAGTTTCCCTGTGTGTGTGTGTCTGATCCAAAAAAAGAATGTCCTTTTTATATGCTATCATTGCTTGCATACATCTAATGGTTTGTAGCGTTGATATCATGTGCCAGGCCCGAGTCATCTGGGCCCTTTAACGAGCTAACAGTCATCATCGTCATCTTGAACTGATCACGTTCACATTGTCATACGTCTTTCACATGCTTTCTTTAATGTATTAGTATGTAGTTAATATGTTACGTGACGACAGGTCAGTATCTCATGTAGTTAATATGTTACGTGACGACAGGTCAGTATTAGTATCTCATGTAGTTAATATGTTACATGACAGAACTATCTTGTTTTTTTTAGCTGATATTGGTAAAAGTGCATATACTGAAGCAGCAGAAAAGTTGAGCTGCCGTTACTCAGTTCTGGTGAGCTCCTGTCTATAGTCCAGCACTTTGCTTTGTAACATGTCGTTGAGATCAAACACGAGAGCCGATAATGATGGGAGTGTTCTGTCCTCTTCTCTGCTGACCGAAGTGTAGCTGTAACGAGCTAACAACATGCTGGTCCTGCTAGCCGGAGAATGTGTCGACTGAGCCACAGCAGAGGAGCAGTTGGCAACGGGCCCCCAAGCTCACATTTCAGGAGGGTCTGAAATGGCCCTGGTCCTACGTGTGTCTAGGATGGGATCGTATGTGTTTTTGGATCAAATGGCACTGAGTTGACAATGTCAAGCGGAGCTGCTTGTGAACATTGTAAAAAGATCGGAAGGAGTGGCAACATGAAGGCTGAACCAGGGCCCATTACCACGACATGCCATATGATACACAGGCATTGAATTGTAGTGACTCTTAGGGATGCCAGAAGTCTCTTTGGGGTGTCTGATGTCAATATCTTTATTGGGGTTGGACTGTCCAACTGACTAATTAATGCTAAATTGTAATTATTTTCACCTCTAGGGCCTATTTATTACCTACCTCCCTACTCGTCTACATTTGCACACACTGTACATAGATTATTGTATTTTTCTTTTCTATTGTGTTATTGACAGTACGTTTGTTTATTTGTAACTCTGTGTTGTTTTTGTCGCACTGCTTTGCTTTATCTTGGCCAGATCGCAGTTGTAATTGAGAACTTGTTCTCAACTGGCCTACCTAGTTAAAGGTGAAATATTTATATATTTTTAATTAAAACCTCCCTGTCATTCAAACCCTGGGGATACTGAGAGATGTGTTTACTAGCGTTAGCACATGGCGTCATAAGTCATTAATAACCATTCAAAAAGCTGGCCAAGAGGATGGTACCCATAGCTGCAACATGTGTTGTATACGGTCAGACCGAGATTAGTTTACTAGCGTTAGCACGTCACAGCGTATGTCAATCAGTAAATCAATACGATGCTAGCTGTTGCTAATTTTTAAACTAGCATTTACTAGCATTAGCACGTCACAGCGTATGTAAATCAATACGATGCTAGCTGTTGCTTATTTTTAAACTAGCATTTACTAGCGTTAGCACGTCACAGCGTATGTCAATCAGTAAGTCAATACGATGCTAGCTGTTGCTAATTTATAAACTAGCTTTTACTAGCATTAGCACATGGGCCGTAAGTCAACCGGTAGGCCTTAACCTGAGAAGTTTGGCTGGGATGACAAAGATGCATAGCCCTGCAACGTGCGATATGGTCAGACAGTGATTAGTTTACTAGCGTTTAAATGCGTTAGCATATTAGTGTGTTGCACCATAAGTCAATCAGTAAATCGATAGGATGCTAGCCGTTGCAAAATTTGTCACATGACGTTCCTTGAGGAGTGTGACACTGAAATATAACATGTGTTAGGTTGTTATTTTTCTCAGTAAATAACTCACGGACACTAGAGAAGCTTAAACCAAGTTTAAATCTGCCCAAAGGTTCTGTACAGCTGTAATTCAGACAGCAAAATATTTCTCACCATCACAGTTACATACATCCCACTTAAGACACTCCTCCTTCTCTCCAATCCTTACATCTTATGGTTCAACAGAAAGAGGGTAACAGGATACCAAACCCTTATTACTCCCTTAAGGGGATCTGACATCACCTCGGGACCTTACCTCATCCACAGATGTCTTTCCTGTATCAACACGGTGCTCTCCTCCCGTCCCCCCAACACATTCCAACGCCATCTGGCTTTCTACAGAAAACCCGTTAACTTCTGACATAAAACCCCGTCGTCTCTTTCACTTCTGACACAAAACCCCGTCGTCTCTTTCACTTCTCATATTCTATGCTTCTTCTCTATCATTTATTTAATATCTCAATGTTCAAAATGTCCAATTCAACAACATGTATCACATGTACTTAGTCATCTCCAGTTATGTCTGCAGCGAGAGAACACTGTTCATCTGACATTGTGCTGCCAAGGTTTTTACTTACACCTGTCTTGTCTTCTCAGATCCTTCGGGCAAGATTAATAGCTAGGGTGTCTGTAGCAACGGTTAATGTATTTTAGTGATGTGGACACCGAGGAATTTGAAGCTCTCGACCCGCTCCACTACAGCCCCGTCGATGTGAATGGGGTCGTTGGATTGGAGATTGGAGGACAAATAAAAAATACTCTTCAGTCACTCATATCCAGCCTGTTCCTCTAGTCTTGCACCTTGGTTGGACTGCCTTCAAGGGAGATGTTCCTAGCCACTGTGCTTCTGCCTCTGCATTGCTAGCTCTTTGGGGTTTGAGGCTGGGTATACATGTATGTAAAGCACTTTGACATATGCTGATGTGAAAACGGCTTTATAAATACATGTGATTGATTGATTGACTGTCAGGTAGCTAGCTACAGTATACCGTCTTTCTCCTTAAGTCTAGTTGATGAAGAGCAGAAGCAGGTGTCTATCCATGAGGAATTGGGAGTCATCTAAGGCCCTTTTCAGTGTCTAAGGAGGTAGCTAGATGTGGTGTCTGGGTTGTTGTTGTGCACATCTACCAGAAGCAGCTGGGCCCTGACGGTCCGCTGGGATATGCTATTCAACAGAAATAGCCTGGGCTGTCCCTCGATGCAAGGCCACTGTCCCTCGATGCAAGGCCACTGTCCCTCGATGCAAGGCCACTGTCCTAGAGTTGATAGTTTATGAAACCAACAAATGACAGTGGCACTCGGCTGGACGAAATGGTCAAAATATCAAATCACAATATTTTTCCATTTTTGATCCTATGATGGTATTTGGTGGTATTTTATGTCTAAATATGCTTAAGTTGTAATTATGAGTAGGTCAGGACCCTAAGGTGACAACACATGATTAAAATGGGTCCCTCTCCATTCTGATTGTTTTATACCGTTCAAACTAACTTAAACTCAAAATCTTTTTCAGAGTTGAAATACATTTCTGCACTTTTGTTATCACTTCCACACGGTGCCACGCAGGGCTGCATGATAGAAATCGGCAAAACAATCTAGACCTAGTTTATTGATTTAACTTTTAGAAACATGGAAATAGAATGATTATTGTAATTCAATAGTCGTAATATAGTGGGCAGCACTTTTTTAAATACATTGTTGCTTGACATCACAACAAATGAATAACCCAGGGAGGTATTATTGTGACAGGGTAGGAACCAAAGTGTTGGTCAGAATTGAAAAAACAATACACTTTTCGGTATTGACTGTATTGATAAACCATCCCGTGGCTATTTCCAAATACTCCGGTGTACGGTATATACGGTATACCGCCCGAGCCTAGTTAGGTGAACATCATTTCATTGAAACACCGTTGATTCAACCAGTGTTTGGCCAGTGGGAATTGATCCAAACGATAAAAGATCAAACTATGAAAATCGTCTTCTAGGATCGCATGGAAACTTGTTTTGTTGACATTCGGGGGTCTAGTGCTGAACGATTAGTGCTTTTTGAGTTCCTTTTCGGGTTAGATTATAACCTTTAAAAATATATATTAACCTTAAATGCATTATGTGGGTTGAATGCTGTAACAACATCGAATAAAACTATGAATAAAAGTCCCATGATGGTGGTGACTGTCCATTACTGCTCATCACTTATTAACCATCATTTATTCAAATCACTTTACTTTAATACTATATTTCAGTTGTTGTGTTTATTACGTTTGTTTTGTTTGATAACCTTAATATTTCATTCCAACTCATAATCTCATCTCTATAGAGCTGTTGTCTATGCTGTCTGACAAAAATCAGTATTTTAGTATTTCTTCAAAGTAAATAAAGCATACTTTTATGACTGCCGAGTACCAACTATCAATCACTTAGATCATGTATTTTCAGATAGAGATACTGCTCTCTCTCTCTATCCCTCTTGATTGCACATTCTTCTGTCTCTTTTATGTAGCAGGTGTAAAAGAAACACATACCGGAGAAGTAAGGTGCGCAATGGATTATGGTCACTGTAGTTAATTATCACGTTTTCTGTGCTACAGTATGTTGAATGTTGGCCTGTTGGAAACTACAACTCCCTACTATATCAACAGTTTGGGCGGATCTGATTTATCTCTAGAGAAACTGCCTTGCAATGTGCACATTTGAGCTCACAGGAAGAAATAAGAACCGAAGTTGGTTAATTAGTTATTTTAAACTTATTTTGGTTAATGTTCAGCATTATTGGGATCACGTCCTCAAACCAGCTGGTTGTTTTGATCTGGTGTTGGAATCTTTCTATTTAAGGAACGTTCCATGACACCACTTTTACCTATGGGACAGACTACTCTGATCTTAAAGTGATAGTCCACTTTTACCTATGGGACAGTTAGTACTTAAACCTGAAGTATTTTCATCTAGTTTGAAGATGTTCCTATCACTGCTAAGATGATTTTGTAACCAATAGATGTTGAAGAGACAGCCAGACAGGAAGTCTCTGTGGTAGTAGAGGTTAATGTAGATGTTGAAGAGACAGCCAGACAGGAAGTCTCTGTGGTAGTAGAGGTTAATGTAGATGTTGAAGAGACAGCCAGACAGGAAGTCTCTGTGGTAGTAGAGGTTCATATAGATGTTGAAGAGACAGCCAGACAGGAAGTCTCTGTGGTAGTAGAGGTTCATGTAGATGTTAAAGAGACAGCCAGACAGGAAGTCTCTGTGGTAGTAGAGGTTCATGTAGATGTTAAAGAGACAGCCAGACAGGAAGTCTCTGTGGTATTAGAGGTTCATGTAGATGTTAAAGAGACAGCCAGACAGGAAGTCTCTGTGGTATTAGAGGTTCATGTAGATGTTGAAGAGACAGGAAGTCTCTGTGGTGTAGTAGAGGTTCATATAGATGTTGAAGAGACAGCCAGACAGGAAGTCTCTGTGGTAGAGGTTCATATAGATGTTGAAGAGACAGCCAGACAGGAAGTCTCTGTGGTAGAGGTTCATATAGATGTTGAAGAGACAGCCAGACAGGAAGTCTCTGTGGTAGAGGTTCATATACAGTGGGGAGAACAAGTATTTGATACACTGACAATTTTGCAGGTTTTCCTACTTACAAAGCATGTAGAGGTCTAATTTTTATCATAGGTACACTTCAACTGTGAGAGACGGAATCTAAAACAAAAATCCAGAAAATCACATTGTATGATTTTTAAGTAATTAATTTGCATTTTATTGCATGACATAAGTATTTGATACATCAGAAAAGCAGAACTGAATATTTGGTACAGAAACCTTAGTTTGCAATTACAGAGATCATACGTTTCCTGTAGTTCTTGACCAGGTTTGCACACACTGCAGCAGGGATTTTGGCCCACTCCTCCATACAGACCTTCTCCAGATCCTTCAGGTTTCGGGGCTGTCGCTGGGCAATACGGACTTTCGGCTCCCTCCAAAGATTTTCTATTGGGTTCAGGTCTGGAGACTGGCTAGGCCACTCCAGGACCTTGAGATGCTTCTTACGGAGCCACTCCTTAGTTGCCCTGGCTGTGTGTTTCAGGTCGTTGTCATGCTGGAAGACCCAGCCACGACCCATCTTCAATGCTCTTACTGAGGGAAGGAGGTTGTTGGTCAAGATCTCGCGATACATGGCCCCATCCATCCTCCCCTCAATACGGTGCAGTCGTCCTGTCCCCTTTGCAGAAAAGCATCCCCAAAGAATGATGTTTCCACCTCCATGCTTCACGGTTGGGATGGTGTTCTTGGGGTTGTACTCATCCTTCTATTCCTCCAAACACGGCGAGTGGAGTTTAGAGCAAAAAGCTCTATTTTTGTCTCATCAGACCACATGACCTTCTCCCATTCCTCCTCTGGATCATCCAGATGGTCATTGGCAAACTTCAGACGGGCCTGGACATGCGCTGGCTTGAGCAGGGGGACCTTGCGTGCGCTGCAGGATTTTAATCCATGACGGCGTAGTGTGTTACTAATGGTTTTCTTTGAGACTGTGGTCCCAGCTCTCTTCAGGTCATTGACCAGGTCCTGCCGTGTAGTTCTGGGCTGATCCCTCACATTCCTCATGATCATTGATGCCCCACGAGGTGAGATCTTGCATGGAGCCCCAGACCGAGGGTGATTGACCGTCATCTTGAACTTCTTCCATTTTCTAATAATTGTGCCAACAGTTGTTGCCTTCTCACCAAGCTGCTTGGCTATTGTCCTGTAGCCCATCCCAGCCTTGTACAGGTCTACAATTTATCCCTGATGTCCTTACACAGCTCTCTGGTCTTGGCCATTGTGGAGAGGTTGGAGTCTGTTTGATTGAGTGTGTGGACAGGTGTCTTTTATACAGGTAACGAGTTCAAACAGGTGCAGTTAATACAGGTAATGAGTGGAGAACAGGAGGGCTTCTTAAAGAAAAACTAACAGGTCTGTGAGAGCCGGAATTCTTACTGGTTGGTAGGTGATCAAATACTTATGTCATGCAATAAAATGCAAATTAATTACTTAAAAATCATACAATGTGATTTTCTGGATTTTTGTTTTAGATTCCGTCTCTCACAGTTGAAGTGTACCTATGATAAAAATGACAGACCTCTACATGCTTTGTAAGTAGGAAAACCTGCAAAATCGGCAGTGTATCAAATACTTGTTCTCCCCACTGTAGATGTTGAAGAGACAGGAAGTCTCTGTGGTAGTAGAGGTTCATATAGATGAGTGGGTTTTGCTCAGTCAGAAAGGTTAGAACAGGGGTGTCCAACAAAAAGCCGCAGGTCCGGGAGCAGTGAAATATTGGAGTATTTGGATAGCAGAGTATTTCTTGTGGATTTTGACAGCAAGGCAATTTAACCAATTTTGGAAGGCAGCTCTCCGGACAGCTCTCCGGTGAAGACTGAAAGTTGCCCCCAGGCAAAAAGAGTTTGATACCCCAAAGAGTGGTCAGAGCAGGACCGGAGGGTTAGTTCATAGGGGCCGGTTTGTCCCTGTTGTGTGTGTCTGTAAGTGGAGTCTAATAACTGCCATCAAAGTTGAGTGGCTAAGTGGGGTGATCAGAAGTGCCCTGTCGTTAGGGCGATAGTGGCCTCGGCGACAAACTGTTGTGGCCTCTTGTCAACAGTGGTGCACAGGCCCATCTAATCTGAAGAAGAGTGTGTGTGTGTTCGTGCTGCTTGCATATTTTCACACACTCCTTCCCCCTTTACGGTGTTAGGTGATATGTTCTCTCCCCCCTCTCTCTCTCCCTCCCCCCTCTCTCTCCCTTCCCCCTCTCTCTCGCCCTACCCCTCTCTCTCTCTCTGCCCTACCCCCCCCCCTCTCTCTCTCCCTACCCCCCTCTCTCTCTCTCCTTTCTCTCTCTCTCTCCTTCCCCCCTCTCTCTCTCTCTCTCTCTCCTTCCCCCCTCTCTCTGGTGTGATGTACAGTACTTAGCCTCGGTGTGATATTAGTTGAGTTGGAAGACTGACTGACCTGTTGACTGACTGTTGACTGGCCGGTTGACTGGCCGGTTGACTGGCCGGTTGACTGGCCGGTTGACTGACCGGTTGACTGACCGGTTGACTGACCGGTTGACTGACCGGTTGACTGGCTGGTTAACTGACCGTTTGACTGACTGCCTGACCGGTAAACAGTGACTGACTGACTGACTGGTTGACTGACTGACTGACTGACTGACCAGTAGACTGGTAGACAGACTGACCAGTAGACTGGTAGACAGACTGACTGACCGGTAGACTGGTAGACAGACTGACTGACTGGTAGACTGGTAGACAGACTGACTGACCGGTAGACTGGTAGACAGACTGACTGACCGGTAGACTGGTAGACAGACTGACTGACCGGTAGACTGGTAGACAGACTGACTGACTGATCGGTAGACAGACTGACTGACTGACCGGTAGACCGGTAGACAGACTGACTGACTGACCAGTAGATATATAGATCAGTAGACACAGTTGAAGTCGGAAGTTTACATACACTTAGGTTGGAGTCATTAAAACTCGTTTTTCAACCACTCCACAAATTTCTTGTTAACAAACTATAGTTTTGGCAAGTCGATTAGGACATCTACTTTGTGCATGACACAAGTCATTTTTCCAACAATTGTGTGGGTGTGCTTTGCTGCAGGAGGGACTGGTGCACTTCACAAAATAGATGGCATCATGAGGCAGGAAAATTATGTGGATATATTGAAGTAACATCTCAAGACATCAGTCAGGAAGTTTAAGCTTGGTCGCAAATGGACAATGACCCCAAGCATACTTCCAAAGTTGTGGCAAAATGGCTTAAGGACAACAAAGTCAAGGTATCAAAGCCCTGACCTCAATCCCATAGAAAATTTGTGGGCAGAACTGAAAAAGCGTGTGCAAGCAAGGAGGCCGACAAACCTGACTCCGTTACACCAGTTCTGTCAGGAGGAATGGGCCAAAATTCACCCAACTTATTGTGGGAAGCTTGTGGAAGGCTACCCAAAACGTTTCACCCAAGTTAAACAATTTAAAGGCAATGCTACCAAATACTAATTGAGAGTATGTAAACTTCTGACCCACTGGGAATGTGATGAAAGAAATAAAAGCTGAGATAAATAATTCTCTCTACTATTATTCTGACATTTCACATTCTTAAAATAAAGTGGTGATCCTAACTGACCTAAAACAGGGGATTTTTACGAGGTTTAATTGTCAGCAATTTTGAAAAACCGAGTTTAAATGTATTTGGCCAAGGTGTATGTAAACTTCCGACTTTAACTGTAGATAGAGAGATAGATCAGTAGGTAGATAGATAGATACATCGGTCGGTAGGTAGGTAGGTAGGTAGGTAGGTAGGTCGATCGGTAGATAGGTAGGTAGGTAGATAGGTAGGTAGCTCGATCGGTAGGTAGGTAGGTAGCTCGATCGGTAGATAGGTAGGTAGGTAGCTCGATCGGTAGATAGGTAGATCGATCAGTAGATAGGTAGTTAGGTAGGTAGGTCGATCAGTAGATAGATAGATGGATCAGTAGATAGATAGATGGATCAGTAAATAGATAGATGGATCAGTAGATAGATAGATAGATAGATGGATCAGTAAATAGATAGATAGATAGATCAGTAAATAGATAGATAGATAGATCAGTAAATAGATAGATAGATAGATCAGTAGATGGGTAGATGGATCAGTAGATAGATAGATAGATGGATCAGTAGATAGATAGATGGATCAGTAGATAGATAGATGGATCAGTAGATAGATAGATGGATCAGTAGATAGATAGATGGATCAGTAGATAGATAGATAGATAGATCAATCAGTGGATAGATAGATAGATGGATCAGTAGATAGATAGATAGATGGATCAGTAGATAGATAGATAGATGGATCAGTAGATAGATAGATAGATATATGGATGGATCAGTAAATAGATAGATGGATCAGTAGATAGATAGATAGATGGATCAGTAAATAGATAGATAGATGGATCAGTAGATCGATAGATGGATCAGTAGATAGATAGATAGATGGATCAGTAGATAGATAGATGGATCAGTAGATAGATAGATAGATACACCCTACTAGAATCCGAAGTCAAATGTCTACTGTTTGCTGATGATCTGGTGCTTCTGTCACCAACCAAGGAGGGCCTACAGCAGCACCTAGATCTTCTGCACAGATTCTGTCAGACCTGGGCCCTGACAGTAAATCTCAGTAAGACCAAAATAATGGTGTTCCAAAAAAGGTCCAGTCACCAGGACCACAAATTCCATCTAGACACCGTTGCCCTAGAGCACACAAAAAACTATACATACCTCGGCCTAAACATCAGCACCACAGGTAACTTCCACAAAGCTGTGAACGATCTGAGAGACAAGGCAAGAAGGGCCTTCTATGCCATCAAAAGGAACATAAATTTCAACATACCAATTAGGATCTGGCTAAAAATACTTGAATCAGTCATAGAGCCCATTGCCCTTTATGGTTGTGAGGTCTGGGGTCCGCTCACCAACCAAGATTTCACAAAATGGGACAAACACCAAATTGAGACTCTGCATGCAGAATTCTGCAAAAATATCCTCCGTGTACAACGTAGAACACCAAATAATGCATGCAGAGCAGAATTAGGCCGATACCCACTAATTATCAAAATCCAGAAAAGAGCCGTTAAATTCTACAACCACCTAAAAGGAAGCGATTCCCAAACCTTCCATAACAAAGCCATCACCTACAGAGAGATGAACCTGGAGAAGAGTCCCCTAAGCAAGCTGGTCCTAGGGCTCTGTTCACAAACACAAACACACCCCACAGAGCCCCAGGACAACAGCACAATTAGACCCAACCA
Organism: Salvelinus alpinus; assembly: GCF_045679555.1. NCBI lineage: Eukaryota > Metazoa > Chordata > Actinopteri > Salmoniformes > Salmonidae > Salvelinus > Salvelinus alpinus. The sequence goes on from NC_092088.1 coordinate 8,575,200, forward strand.
AATCATGAGAAAACAAAAAGATAATTACTTGACACATTGGAAAGAATTAACAAAAAAACAGAGCAAACTAGAATGCTATTTGGCCCTAAACAGAGAGTACACAGTGGCAGAATACCTGACCACTGTGACTGACCCAAACTTAAGGAAAGCTTTGACTATGTACAGACTCAGTGAGCATAGCCTTGCTATTGAGAAAGGCCGCCGTAGGCAGACATGGCTCTCAAGAGAAGACAGGCTATGTGCACACTGCCCACAAAATGAGGTGGAAACTGAGCTGCACTTCCTAACCTCCTGCCCAATGTATGACCATATTAGAGAGACATATTTCCCTCAGATTACACAGATCCACAAAGAATTCGAAAACAAATCCAATTTTGATAAACTCCCATATCTACTGGGTGAAATTCCACAGTGTGCCATCACAGCAGCAAGATTTGTGACCTGTTGCCACAAGAAAAGGGCAACCAGTGAAGAACAAACACCACTGTAAATACAACCCATATTTATGTTTATTTATTTTAACTTGTGTGCTTTAACCATTTGTACATTGTTACAACACTGCATATATATAATATGACATTTGTAATGTCTTTATTGTTTTGAAACTTCTGTATGTGTAATGTTTACTGTTCATTTTTATTGTTTATTTGACTTTTGTATATTACCTACCTCACTTGCTTTGGCAATGTTAACACATGTTTCCCATGCCAATAAAGCCCCTTGAATTGAATTGAATTGAATAGATGGATCAGTATATAGATAGATGGATCAGTAGATAGATAGATGGATCAGTAGATAGATAGATGGATCAGTAGATAGATAGATAGATCAGTAGATAGATAGATGGATCAGTAGATAGATAGATGGATCAGTAGATAGATAGATAGATAGATGGATCAGTATATAGATAGATGGATCAGTAGATAGATAGATGGATCAGTAGATAGATAGATGATAGATAGGCTATACTAAAACTCTTTAACATCGTCCTTAGCTCTGGCATCTTCCCCAATATTTGGAACCAAGGACTGATCACCCCAATCCACAAAAGTGGAGACAAATTTGACCCCAATAACTACCGTGGAATATGCGTCAACAGTAACCTTGGGAAAATACTCTGCATTATCATTAACAGCAGACTCGTACATTTCCTCAATGAAAACAATGTACTGAGCAAATGTCAAATTGGCTTTTTACCAAATTACCGTACAACAGACCATGTATTCACCCTACACACCCTAATTGACAACCAAACAAACCAAAACAAAGGCAAAGTCTTCTCATGCTTTGTTGATTTCAAAAAAGCCTTCGACTCAATTTGGCATGAGGGTCTGCTATACAAATTGATGGAAAGTGGTGTTGGGGGTAAAACATACGACATTATAAAATCCATGTACACAAACAACAAGTGTGCGGTTAAAATTGGCAAAAAACACACACATTTCTTCACACAGGGTCGTGGGGTGAGACAGGGATGCAGCTTAAGCCCCACCCTCTTCAACATATATATCAACGAATTGGCGCGGGCACTAGAACAGTCTGCAGCACCCGGTCTCACCCTACTAGAATCCGAAGTCAAATGTCTACTGTTTGCTGATGATCTGGTGCTTCTGTCACCAACCAAGGAGGGCCTACAGCAGCACCTAGATCTTCTGCACAGATTCTGTCAGACCTGGGCCCTGACAGTAAATCTCAGTAAGACCAAAATAATGGTGTTCCAAAAAAGGTCCAGTCACCAGGACCACAAATTCCATCTAGACACCGTTGCCCTAGAGCACACAAAAAACTATACATACCTCGGCCTAAACATCAGCACCACAGGTAACTTCCACAAAGCTGTGAACGATCTGAGAGACAAGGCAAGAAGGGCCTTCTATGCCATCAAAAGGAACATAAATTTCAACATACCAATTAGGATCTGGCTAAAAATACTTGAATCAGTCATAGAGCCCATTGCCCTTTATGGTTGTGAGGTCTGGGGTCCGCTCACCAACCAAGATTTCACAAAATGGGACAAACACCAAATTGAGACTCTGCATGCAGAATTCTGCAAAAATATCCTCCGTGTACAACGTAGAACACCAAATAATGCATGCAGAGCAGAATTAGGCCGATACCCACTAATTATCAAAATCCAGAAAAGAGCCGTTAAATTCTACAACCACCTAAAAGGAAGCGATTCCCAAACCTTCCATAACAAAGCCATCACCTACAGAGAGATGAACCTGGAGAAGAGTCCCCTAAGCAAGCTGGTCCTAGGGCTCTGTTCACAAACACAAACACACCCCACAGAGCCCCAGGACAACAGCACAATTAGACCCAACCAAATCATGAGAAAACAAAAAGATAATTACTTGACACATTGGAAAGAATTAACAAAAAAACAGAGCAAACTAGAATGCTATTTGGCCCTAAACAGAGAGTACACAGTGGCAGAATACCTGACCACTGTGACTGACCCAAACTTAAGGAAAGCTTTGACTATGTACAGACTCAGTGAGCATAGCCTTGCTATTGAGAAAGGCCGCCGTAGGCAGACATGGCTCTCAAGAGAAGACAGGCTATGTGCACACTGCCCACAAAATGAGGTGGAAACTGAGCTGCACTTCCTAACCTCCTGCCCAATGTATGACCATATTAGAGAGACATATTTCCCTCAGATTACACAGATCCACAAAGAATTCGAAAACAAATCCAATTTTGATAAACTCCCATATCTACTGGGTGAAATTCCACAGTGTGCCATCACAGCAGCAAGATTTGTGACCTGTTGCCACAAGAAAAGGGCAACCAGTGAAGAACAAACACCACTGTAAATACAACCCATATTTATGTTTATTTATTTTAACTTGTGTGCTTTAACCATTTGTACATTGTTACAACACTGCATATATATAATATGACATTTGTAATGTCTTTATTGTTTTGAAACTTCTGTATGTGTAATGTTTACTGTTCATTTTTATTGTTTATTTGACTTTTGTATATTACCTACCTCACTTGCTTTGGCAATGTTAACACATGTTTCCCATGCCAATAAAGCCCCTTGAATTGAATTGAATTGAATAGATGGATCAGTAGATAGATAGATAGATGGATCAGTAGATAGATAGATGGATCAGTAGATAGATAGATGGATCAGTAGATAGATAGATGGATCAGTAGATAGATGGATCAGTAGATAGATAGATAGATAGATGGATCAGTAGATGGATAGATAGATAGATGGATCATTAGATAGATAGATGGATCAGTAGATAGATGGATCAGTAGATAGATAGATAGATGGATCAGTAGATAGATAGATAGATAGATGGATCAGTAGATAGATAGATAGATGGATCAGTAGATAGATAGATAGATGGATCAGTAGATAGATAGATAGATGGATCAGTAGATAGATAGATAGATGGATCAATAGATAGATAGATAGATGGATCAGTAGATAGATAGATGGATCAGTAGATAGATAGATGGATCAGTAGATAGATAGATGGATCAGTAGATAGATCAGTAGATAGATAGATAGATAGATAGATAGATAGATAGATAGATGGATCAGTAGATAGATAGATGGATCAGTAGATAGATAGATGGATCAGTAGATAGATAGATAGTTGGATCAGTAGATAGATAGATAGATAGATGGATCAGTAGATAGATAGATAGATAGATAGATGGATGGATCAGTAGATAGATGGATCAGTAGATAGATAGATAAAGGCCGCCGTAGGCAGACATGGCTCTCAAGAGAAGACAGGCTATGTGCACACTGCCCACAAAATGAGGTGGAAACTGAGCTGCACTTCCTAACCTCCTGCCCAATGTATGACCATATTAGAGAGACATATTTCCCTCAGATTACACAGATCCACAAAGAATTCGAAAACAAATCCAATTTTGATAAACTCCCATATCTACTGGGTGAAATTCCACAGTGTGCCATCACAGCAGCAAGATTTGTGACCTGTTGCCACAAGAAAAGGGCAACCAGTGAAGAACAAACACCACTGTAAATACAACCCATATTTATGTTTATTTATTTTAACTTGTGTGCTTTAACCATTTGTACATTGTTACAACACTGCATATATATAATATGACATTTGTAATGTCTTTATTGTTTTGAAACTTCTGTATGTGTAATGTTTACTGTTCATTTTTATTGTTTATTTGACTTTTGTATATTACCTACCTCACTTGCTTTGGCAATGTTAACACATGTTTCCCATGCCAATAAAGCCCCTTGAATTGAATTGAATTGAATAGATCAGTAGATAGATAGATAGATGGATCAGTAGATAGATAGATAGATAGATATAGGTAGGTCGGTAGGTAGATAGATAGTAAATGTAAACGTTACTAATCCTGTCCTGGATTTCTGCAGGCTCAGACACTCTTTCATCACTGAGTGACAGCTGTGTGTGTTCATCGCCTCGATCCCTTCCCTAGTCCCTGCTCTACAGAGGGAGTTGCTCTGTTGATATATTTATATATTTATTTATATATTTATATATTTATACACACTACTTTTACCCATGACCTCATATGTGGTTTTAAAATGGGAAGTGGTTTTAAAATGGGAAGTGGTTTTAAAATGGGAAGTGGTTTTAAAATGGGAAGTGGTTTTAAAATGGGAAGTGGTTTTAAAATGAGGTTGTCTGCTCATTGAAATGACTGCTTTACAGTAGATACAGCTCTTATATACTTCATACTTATACCTCTTATATACTCCTCTCATATGTAGAATAGAACAGCCTACCACCACTTATGTCTGACACCGTGACACACTTCCTGTGTGGGAATCAGTTTAACGTCAAGTGTAGTTCTCTGAATGTGTCAGTTTAATGTTGTGGGCTTTGATATCTGCATCGAATATGTTTATCTTTGGAAAGGATGTACATATTTGTTGGAGGCATTTTGGTACATAGTACGGCCTAGGGCTGCCACCAATGACCGTATAACCATGTAACCAACGGTTTTGGATGAAGACCGTCATGAAAATGAAACAACCATCATATCTGTAAAGAAATAAAAACTAAAAACAGCTGAATGAAGACGGGACGGGCAGGAAACTTAGTTGCCCCTTGCTGAAACAAGCATGGTGTTGTGTCAAATGATAGAGTGGGCTTAGATGGGTACACTTCCTGCTTTTACTTCCTGCCTTCACTTCCTGTGGGTACATTCGCAATGGCTGCCAGTCCACCCATTATGCCATCACTGACTTGAATGGGGACACCTGTTCTATTCTTTCTGTTTCTATGGCAGCACATGCAGTCAGGAGCAGAGGAGAAAATATGCCTAAAAAATATATAAAACATTTGCTATTCGAATAGTTAAGGTGACTGCGGTCATTTGGCTAGCTAATTACTGTCAACAAAATTCCATGACCATGACGGCCCTAAGCACCACCACTAACCTGGGGTGACAGGAAGTGGTTGGGAAGCTTTTATGGTTTGGTTTTACTTAGTCCTCTTCATCCCGGGTGGGACAGACGCACTGATCTAACGGTTCTGTCACTGTTTTGACGGGTTCTGTCACTGTTTTGACATGTTCTGTCACTGTTCTGACAGTTCTGTCATTGTTCTAACGGTTCTGTCACTGTTCTAAGGGTTCTGTCACTGTTCTGACGGTTCGTTCTGTCACTGTTTTGACGGCTGGTTGGTTCTGTCACGGTCCTGACTTGTTCTCTCCTCTCCCCCCATCAGGACCAGCCTGTCAGGAGAGCACATGGTCTGCGGTCAGCCTCCCGCTCTGCACTGTTCACCCAGCCTCCCACCAGCCTCTCAACCGCCCTCTCAACCCAGGTTAGTAGTACTGCTGGGTGGGTGTGACGTGAGAGTGTGTGTGTGTGTGTGTGTGCGGTGTGTTTCAGTGAGTAATGGTGTGTGTGTGTGTGTGTGTGTGTGAGACATGAGAGTGTGTGTGACGTGAGAGTGTGTGTGTTTCAGTGAGTAATGGTGTGTGTGTGACATGTCGTGTCCGCTGTCTAATCTACTGTAAGAAACAGAGAGAATCTTACTGACTCTCATCTACTTCTGAGTGGATTAGAGTCAGAATGCTAGCTGGGATACCTCTCTGTAGACATCAGATGTCTCTAGGCCTCCATTAGAGTCAGAATGGAGAGGCCTCGCTAGCTGGGATGTCTCTTTGAGGACATCATCCATCTGTAGGCCTCTTCAGCCTCCATTAGAGTCAGAATGCTAGCTGGGATATCTCTCTGAAGACATCATCCATCTCTAGGCCTCTTCAGCCTCCATTAGAGTCAGAATGGAGAGGCCTCGCTAGCTGGGATGTCTCTTTGAGGACATCATCCATCTGTAGGCCTCTTCAGCCTCCATTAGAGTCAGAATGCTAGCTGGGATGTCTCTCTGTAGACATCATCCATCTCTAGGCCTCTTCAGCCTCCATTAGAGTCAGAATGCTAGCTGGGATGTCTCTCTGTAGACATCATCCATCTCTAGGCCTCTTCAGCCTCCATTAGAGTCAGAATGCTTGCTGGGATATCTCTCTGTAGACATCATCCATCTCTAGGCCTCTTCAGCCTCCATTAGAGTCAGAATGCTAGCTGGGATATCTCTCTGTAGACATCATCCATCTGTAGGCCTCTTCAGCCTCCATTAGAGTCAGAATGCTAGCTGGGATATCTCTCTGTAGACATCATCCATCTGTAGGCCTCTTCAGCCTCCATTAGAGTCAGAATGCTAGCTGGGATATCTCTCTGTAGACATCATCCATCTGTAGGCCTCCACAGCCTCCATTAGAGTCAGAATGGAGAGGCCTCGCTAGCTGGGATGTCTCTCTGAGGACATCATCCATCTCTAGGCCTCTTCAGCCTCCATTAGAGTCAGAATGGAGAGGCCTCGCTAGCTGGGATGTCTCTTTGAGGACATCATCCATCTGTAGGCCTCTTCAGCCTCCATTAGAGTCAGAATGCTAGCTGGGATGTCTCTCTGTAGACCTCATCCATCTGTAGGCCTCTTCAGCCTCCATTAGAGTCAGAATGCTAGCTGGGATGTCTCTCTGTAGACATCATCCATCTCTAGGCCTCCACAGCCTCCATTAGAGTCAGAATGCTAGCTGGGATGTCTCTCTGTAGACATCATCCATCTCTAGGCCTCTTCAGCCTCCATTAGAGTCAGAATGCTAGCTGGGATATCTCTCTGTAGACATCATCCATCTCTCGGCCTCCGCCGCAAACTGCAGATGTTATACTCCTGCTCCTTTGGAAGTGTGTGTGACGCGGGGTGTGTGTGTGTGTGTGTGTGTGTGTGTGTGTGTGTGTGTGTGTGTGTGTGTGTGTGTGTGTGTGTGTGTGTAATTGGACGACGCCATAGAGATTACATTCTCATCACTAGGAGTTGATCTGGAACACAGCTACAGTAGACTGACTACAGTAGACTGACTACAGCAGACTGACTACAGCAGACTGACTACAGCAGACTGACTACAGCAGACTGACTACAGTAGACTAACTACATACAGTAGACTAACTACATACAGTAGACTAACTACAGCAGACAGAGGGGAGGACCGTGTCGGCTACAGTAGACTGACTACAGCAGACAGATGGAATGTCCTGGTGTGTGTTCAAGATGTGTTAGTCGTATATACTGGACAGATCCAGTATACAGCACCTACCGGATTGCTGACTGCAGGTTCCTTCTGGACAATAAGACATAATAAAAGATAAGAATACGAACATAAAGTAAATGTCTCAGTAGAATATAATAAACATTTTAGCATCAGTATAAAACAGGAAGGCACAATTTATAGTCCGATATTTACACGTGTTCTGGTGAAAGGGGGAATAAATTGTGCAGTATTTTACAACCATAAGAGTCTGCTAGCAGCAGTTGTGATGCGTGGGGCTGCCGTTCAATAGTAGGAACGAGTTATTTTGTACACAGTGGATGTGTGGGTGGATGTGTCTGTGGGTGTGGATGTGTCTGTGTGGGTGGATGTGTCTGTGTGGGTGGATGTGTCAGTGGGTGTGTGGGTGGATGTGTCAGTGGGTGGGTGGATGTGTCTGTGTGTGGGTGTGTCCACTTCCTGGTATTATCTGGTGTTTGACAGGATGTTGGCACCTCCTGGTATTATCTGGTGTTTGACAGGATGTTGGTATTATCTGGTGTTTGACAGGATGTTGGCACTTCCTGGTATTATCTGGTGTTTGACAGGATGTTGGAACTTCCTGGTATTATCTGGTGTTTGACAGGATGTTGGTATTATCTGGTGTTTGACAGGATGTTGGCACTTCCTGGTATTATCTGGTGTTTGACAGGATGTTGGTATTATCTGGTGTTTGACAGGATGTTGGTATTATCTGGTGTTTGACAGGATGTTGGCACTTCCTGGTATTATCTGGCGTTTGACAGGATGTTGGAACTTCCTGGTATTATCTGGTGTTTGACAGGATGTTGGCACTTCCTGGTATTATCTGGTGTTTGACAGGATGTTGGCACTTCCTGGTATTATCTGGTGTTTGACAGGATGTTGGAACTTCCTGGTATTATCTGGTGTTTGACAGGATGTTGGGACTTCCTGGTTTTATCTGGGGTTTGACAGGATGTTGGTGCTTCCTGGTATTATCTGGTGTTTGACAGGATGTTGGCACTTCCTGGTATTATCTGGCGTTTGACAGGATGTTGGAACTTCCTGGTATTATCTGGTGTTTGACAGGATGTTGGCACTTCCTGGTATTATCTGGTGTTTGACAGGATGTTGGCACTTCCTGGTATTATCTGGTGTTTGACAGGATGTTGGAACTTCCTGGTATTATCTGGTGTTTGACAGGATGTTGGGACTTCCTGGTTTTATCTGGGGTTTGACAGGATGTTGGTGCTTCCTGGTATTATCTGGTGTTTGACAGGATGTTGGCACTTCCTGGTATTATCTGGTGTTTGACAGGATGTTGGCACTTCCTGGTATTATCTGGTGTTTGACAGGATGTTGGCACTTCCTGGTATTATCTGGTGTTTGACAGGATGTTGGCACTTCCTGGTAGGCCAATTGGAGTGTGTTCAGTGTTCCTGGCTTGCTTGTGTGGATCGACCTTGTCCGTGTGTGTGTGTGTGTGTGTGTGTGTTTGATGATAAATTCATTCATTGGATACTGTCAGGGGGTTAGAATCATCTTGTCTATCAGGTGTGTGTGTTCCCTTTGGTCTAGTACGGATAACCTTCCAGCAGAAGTGTGTGTGTGTGTGTGTGTGTGTGTGTGTGTGTGTGTGTGTGTGTGTGTGTGTGTGTGTGTGTGTGTGTGTGTGTGTGTGTGTGTGTGTGTGTGTGTGTGTGTGTGTGTGTGTGTGTGTCAAGGAACAGGCCCAACAGTTTCCCCCTTCTTCATATTATTACAGTAGTGCCCCCTGCTGATTGTAAAGAGGCCCTGTGTGTAACATTAGCCTAGCTGACGGAGTCCCTGAGTCAGATCAGAGCTTCTCACTGGAGCTCGTATAGAGGACACATTATGTTGAACAGGTTAAGGTGTATGTATTTCACCAGTGCTGCTCTACACACACACACACACACACACACACACACACACACACACACACACACGCTTGGAAGGAATTAACATTTGATGAAGAGAAGAGGATTTTTGTTCCTTGAGTGCTCTGCTGTGGACAAGTGCATTAGCTAGTAGTCTCTCTTTCTTGTTTTTGGTGTGTGTGTGTGTGTGTGTGTGTGTCCACGTGCATGCTTGGAGACTCACAGACACACATACCCTGCTACCTGCCTGATATTCTGAATGAAATGGAAAAGGGAGGTTCCCTGTCTGGCTGTGTTTGTCTTGTGTCGTGTTTGTCGTGTGTGTGTGTGTTTGTCTTGTGTCGTGTGTATTGGAGTGGCAGAGATCTGTGAGGAATGAGAGAGGCTTCCTCGGTTCTGTTTACATGCATCTTTCTATCTCTGAGCGCATTAGCTACTGTGTTGTGTGTGTGTGTGCTATCTCAGTACACATTAGTTACATTCGGTCTGTGTTTGTTGTTGGGGGATGGTGAGAAACATGAGCTGATGCTACAGGAAGTAGAGTCTCTGTATCGTGACAGGATGTTGGGACTTCCTGATACTATCTGGTGTTTAACAGGATGTTGGGACTTCCTGATACTATCTGGTGTTTGACAGGATGTTGGGACTTCCTGGTATTATCTGGTGTTTGACAGGATGTTGGGACTTCCTGGTGTTTGACAGGATGTTGGGACTTCCTGGTAATGTCTGTTGTTTGAAAGGATGTTGGGACTTCCTGGTGTTTGACAGGATGTTGACTTCCTGATACTATCTGGTGTTTGACAGGATGTTGGGACTTCCTGGTGTTTGACAGGATGTTGGGACTTCCTGGTGTTTGACAGGATGTTGGGACTTCCTGGTATTATCTGGTGTTTGACAGGATGTTGGGACTTCCTGGTATTAGTTGGTGTTTGACAGGATGTTGGGATTTCCTGGTGTTTGACAGGATGTTGGGATATCCTGGTGTTTGACAGGATATTGGGACTTCCTGGTGTTTGACAGGATATTGGGACTTCCTGGTGTTTGACAGGATGTTGGGACTTCCTGGTGTTTGACAGGATTTTGGGACTTCCTGATATTAGATGGTGTCTGACATGATGTTGGGACTTCCTGGTATTATCTTGTGTTCGACAGGATGTTGGGATTTCATGGTGTTTGACAGAATGTTGGGACTTCCTGGTATTAGTTGGTGTTTGACAGGATGTTGGGATTTCCTGGTGTTTGACAGAATGTTGGTACTTCCTGGTATTAGTTGGTATTTGACAGGATGTTGGGTTTTCCTGGTGTTTGACAGAATGTTGGGACTTCCTGGTATTAGTTGGTGTTTGACAGGATGTTGGGATTTCCTGGTGTTTGACAGAATGTTGGTACTTCCTGGTATTAGTTGGTATTTGACAGGATGTTGGGATTTCCTGGTGTTTGACAGGATGTTGGGACTTCCTGGTGTTTGACAGGATGTTGGGACATCCTGTCAAACATTTTTCAAAGTTTTCTGTGAATATTGAATGTGTCTGGTAAACACATTTGGTGCTGCTGCTTTGAAAGTGTTGTCGCCACACCAGATTGAAAAGCACTGGGGCAGATGCTGTCTCGCCACACGTTATCCTGTGGCTCTGAACAGGTGACAACTTATTTTCAGACAGATATCTTCAACTCATCGTTAGTTTGTCCACTGACCACTGCATTTGTCCACTGACCACTCTGCTGCCAATGACTGGAACGAACTACAAAAATCTCTGAAACTGGAAACACCTATCTCCCTCACTAGCTTTAAGCACCAGCTGTCAGAGCAGCTCATAGATTACTGCACCTGTACATAACCCATCTACAATTTAGCCCAAACAACTACCTCTTTACCTACTGTATTTATTTATTAATTTATTTTGCTCCTTTGCACCCCATTATTTCTGTCTCTACTTTGCACTTTCTTCCACTGCAAACCAACCATTCCATTGTTTTTTTTTAGTTTTTATTTTACTTGCTGTGTTGTACTCACTTCGCCTCCATGGCCTTTTATATTTTTATTTATTTATACATATATTTGTTTGCCTTCACCTCCCTTATCTCACCTCACTTGCTCACATTGTATATAGACTTATTTTTTTTCCACTGTATTATTGACTATATGTTTGTTTTACTCCATGTGTAACTATGTGTTGTTGTATGTGTCGAACTGCTTTGCTTTATCTTGGCCAGGTCGCAATTGTAAATGAGAACGTGTTCTCAATTTGCCTACCTGGTTAAATAAAGGTTAAATAAATAAAAAATAAAAAATTTGGACTCATTACATCATTCTTTCATAGTTTTGAGAAAAAATAGTTGCTGCGTTCAAAAATGGCCGCGCTGTACCTTTGTCACGGTGTCAGCCTATAAACCCTGTTCATTACTATTTGCAGCTATATTTATTAAAATTTGTCTTCTCTATGGGATTGTCCGTTTCAGCCAAACTGCAGTACCGAAAGTGCCCTCTAAGCACATGGTATGGCTGCTTCCAGACCGGATCCCTGGCCCCTGGTGTGTTTAGATTAGAGGCAGGGAGGACAAGGGCATGCTAGATACCAGTCATTACTGGGAGATTGGTTGTATTGCTAGAGCTCTATCCATATCTCTCAGCCTTTCTCTTTCTGTTTCTCTCCCTCTCCCTCATTCTTTCTCAGTCCCTGTCTCTCTTCCTCTCTCTGTAGTCAGGGCGGGAGGTGCAGTAAGAGAACACACTAGACTCATGTCATATCTGCGAGGGTGAGAGAGGAGAGAAGAGCGAGCGAGCGAGAGAGAGAGAGGGGGAGAAAGAGAGAACGGAAAAATAGGCATGGCGTCAGAGGCATACAGGAAACCGTGTTGCAGTAAACTGGACCTCTCGAAAACGAGGCCCTCTTCCTGTCTCTTTCTAGCCCTTCCTTCCTTTCACCATCTTCCATTGTAGCCGAACTACTCCAGCGTAAATCAACTGAGGTCTTTCTTATACTGTGTCAGTTATTTTTTTTTAAATTGCTCATATTTCTAGAAATATGTGAACAGTACCAGCTTTGCACGAACACAGCCAAAGACATAAGAGAGAGACGTCGGTACCGTTCATATGCAGGCCAGACAACGCTGAGAAATGTAGTGAAATACCTCAAACCCAGACCTGGGGAAATAGGAACGTCTCTTCTGTTTATGAAGAAACACTGACCTTTTGTTGAAAAGGAAGCATTTTTTGGTCCTGTAACCAACCGCTATTTGAGGGACTATATAGCTAGTAGAGATCAGGAGAGATGGAGAATTAAGACATGTTAAAAAAAATGTAATAAATAATACTCTTTTTTAGCTAAGTACCTAAAACGCTTGATGGAAGAAGATAAACATAGAAGTGACTAATGAATGAGCAGGCAGCGAAGAGCCAACATGAAATTTTGGTTTCTCCCGGGTGACAAGCTGCAGGGCATCGGGAGGGGGCAGAATCCACAGGCACTTTGAGCTTCTTACAGTTCTCTGTGGCAGGGCACCTGGCTTGTCTCTGCCTACCAGGGTTTAGAGCTCGGGAGTTAAAGTACCTACCTACCTATCTATCTATCTACAATGGTGTCAATAGAAAAGTCCCAATCAGGCCAGACCCTGCTGACTGGACACTCCAAGCAGGCCAGACCCCGCTGACTGGACACTCCAAGCAGGCCAGACCCTGCTGACTGGACACTCCAAACAGGCCAGACCCTGCTGACTGGACACTCCAAGCAGGCCAGACCCTGCTGACTGGACACTCCAAACAGGCCAGACCCTGCTGACTGGACACTCCAAGCAGGCCAGACCCTGCTGACTGGACACTCCAAACAGGCCAGACCCTGCTGACTGGACACTCCAAGCAGGCCAGACCCTGCTGACTGGACACTGGACACTCCAAACAGGCCAGACCCTGCTGACTGGACACTGGACACTCCAAGCAGGCCAGACCCCGCTGACTGGACACTCCAAGCAGGCCAGACCCCGCTGACTGGACACTCCAAACAGGCCAGAGCCTGCTGACTGGACACTCCAAGCAGTCCAGAGCCTGCTGACTGGACACTGGACACTCCAAACAGGCCAGACCCTGCTGACTGGACACTCCAAGCAGGCCAGACCCCGCTGACTGGACACTCCAAGCAGGCCAGACCCCGCTGACTGGACTCTCCAAACAGGCCAGAGCAAATGCTGAAACTATTTGAAAGATTTCGAATAGTGTTTGAACACAGGTGTCTCTTTTAGAACTTGTTTCTACAGTTCAACCTTGGTTTCCATTTGGTCTGATTGACAATAATCACATGTATAGTCTACTCTGCGTTGTGTCCAATCACATAACTCAGTTTGGCTCCATTCACTGCTGCCTGTCAGGGCCTTAGAGGTTTGTTTCAGCTGTAGGACGCAAACTACTGTAAATCCCCTTTCCACATGGGACTAACCCATATAACGCTTTCCACATGGGACTAACCCATATAAAGCTTTCCACATGGGACTAACCCATATAAAGCTTTCCACATGGGACTAACCCATATAACGCTTTCCACATGGGACTAACCCATATAAAGCTTTCCACATGGGACTAACCCATATAACGCTTTCCACATGGGACTAACCCATATAACGCTTTCCACATGGGACTAACCCATATAACGCTTTCCACATGGGACTAACACATATAACGCTTTCCACATGGGACTAACCCATATAAAGCTTTCCACATGGGACTAACCCATATAACGCTTTCCACATGGGACTAACCCATATAACGCTTTCCACATGGGACTAACCCATATAACGCTTTCCACATGGGACTAACCCATATAAAGCTTTCCACATGGGACTAACCCATATAACGCTTTCCACATGGGACTAACCCATATAACGCTTTCCACATGGGACTAACCCATATAACGCTTTCCACATGGGACTAACCCATATAACGCTTTCCACATGGGACTAACCCATATAACGCTTTCCACATGGGACTAACCCATATAAAGCTTTCCACATGGGACTAACCCATATAAAGCTTTCCACATGGGACTAACCCATATAACGCTTTCCACATGGGACTAACCCATATAACGCTTTCCTCATGGGACTAACCCATATAACGCTTTCCACATGGGACTAACCCATATAACGCTTTCCACATGGGACTAACCCATATAACGCTTTCCACATGGGACTAACCCATATAACGCTTTCCACATGGGACTAACCCATATAAAGCTTTCCACATGGGACTAACCCATATAACGCTTTCCACATGGGACTAACCCATATAACGCTTTCCACATGGGACTGACCCATATAAAGCTTTCCACATGGGACTAACCCATATAACGCTTTCCACATGGGACTAACCCATATAACGCTTTCCACATGGGACTAACCCATATAACGCTTTCCACATGGGACTAACCCATATAACGCTTTCCACATGGGACTAACCCATATAAAGCTTTCCACATGGGACTAACCCATATAAAGCTTTCCACATGGGACTAACCCATATAAAGCTTTCCACATGGGACTAACCCATATAACGCTTTCCACATGGGACTAACCCATATAAAGCTTTCCACATGGGACTAACCCATATAAAGCTTTCCACATGGGACTAACCCATATAACGCTTTCCACATGGGACTAACCCATATAACGCTTTCCACATGGGACTAACCCATATAACGCTTTCCACATGGGACTAACCCATATAAAGCTTTCCACATGGGGACTAACCCATATAAAGCTTTCCACATGGGGACTAACCCATATAAAGCTTTCCACATGGGACTAACCCATATAAAGCTTTCCACATGGGACTAACCCATATAACGCTTTCCACATGGGACTAACCCATATAACGCTTTCCACATGGGACTAACCCATATAACGCTTTCCACATGGGACTAACCCATATAACGCTCTACTTCTCTCTCTCTCTCTACTTCTGTCTCTCTATCTCTCTGTCTCTCTCTCTCTCTCTGTCTCTCTGTCTCTCTCTCTGTGTCTCTCTGTCTCTCTCTCTGTGTCTCTCTGTCTCTCTCTGTCTCTCTTTCTGTCCCTCCCTCTTGTTCAGCTGCAACCTTGTCTGGAGAATAGAAACGAGTTGTGTTATTGGCAGGTTGCTATGGTGTCTCCTCTCCCACACTGGCAGACATTCTGAATGACACAGACCCACGCAGACACACACACACACACACACACACACACACACACACACACACACACACACACACACACACACACACACACACACACACACACACACACACACACACACACAGACAGACACTGCAAGCCATTCTGAATGACACAGACCCACACACAGACAGACAGACAGACAGACAGACAGACACTGCAAGCCATTCTGAATGACACAGACAGACATACAGACAGACAGACAGACAGACAGACAGACAGACAGACAGACAGACAGACAGACAGACAGACAGACAGACAGACAGACAGACAGACACTGCAAGCCATTCTGAATGACACAGACCCACACACAGACAGACAGACAGACAGACAGACAGACAGACAGACAGACAGACAGACAGACAGACAGACAGACAGACAGACAGACAGACAGACAGACAGACACTGCAAGCCATTCTGAATGACACAGACCCACACACATACACACACAGACAGACAGACAGACAGACAGACAGACAGACACCGCAAGCCATTCTGAATGACACAGACCCACACACATACACACACAGACAGACAGACAGACAGACAGACAGACAGACAGACAGACACCGCAAGCCATTCTGAATGACACAGGGGACAGCCAGCTAGCCTTATCCCATCCAGATAGAAGACCTGTCAGATAAATCCACCCAGCATGGATGTGCACCAAACGCCAGCCTATTCACTATGTAGTGATTTACTGTTGGTGCAGGGAACCGGATGCCATTTGGGACCCACACACCATGTGACCTTTCTGAGCTTCAGTTGGCTGAAAATATTACATCTAAATGGAGTTATACGAGGTATGACCTGAAGAGGAGTGGAAGAGAAATGATACAGGATAATTACATTTAGTGGAATTCAGTATTTCTATTGTTGTAGAGAGTGGGTGGAGAGGGTGTGGGCTGGGGGTGTGGAGAGGGTGTGGGCTGGGGGTGTGGAGAGAAGGTGTGGGCTGGGGGTGTGGAGAGGGCGTGGGCTTTGGGTAGAGGGGGTGTGGAGAGGGTGTGGGCTGGGGGTGTGGAGAGGATGTAGGCTGGGGGTGTGGAGAGAGGGCATGACCAATAATGTTATATTGGAAAATATCACTGCCCTAGTGTGTGTGTGTGTGTGTGTGTGTGTTAGACAGAGAAAAGGATGACTGACTTGGTGAGGGATTGAGGCTGTCCCTAGGAGAGACTGAAATCAAATCACATTGAAACAGAGAGAGAGCAGGAGAGATGGACAGAGAGAGAGAGAGAGCAGGAGAGATGGACAGAGAGAGAGCAGGAGAGATGGACAGAGAGCAGGAGAGATGGACAGAGAGAGAGCAGGAGAGATGGACAGAGAGCAGGAGAGATGGACAGAGAGCAGGAGAGATGGACAGAGAGAGAGAGAGCAGGAGAGATGGACAGAGAGCAGGAGAGATGGACAGAGAGCAGGAGAGATGGACAGAGAGCAGGAGAGATGGACAGACAGAGAGCAGGAGAGATGGACAGAGAGCAGGAGAGATGGACAGAGAGCAGGAGAGATGGACAGAGAGAGAGCAGGAGAGATGGACAGAGAGCAGGAGAGATGGACAGAGAGAGAGCAGGAGAGATGGACAGAGAGAGAGAGAGCAGGAGAGATGGACAGAGAGAGAGAGAGCAGGAGAGATGGACAGAGAGAGAGAGCAGGAGAGATGGACAGAGAGCAGGAGAGATGGACAGAGAGCAGGAGAGATGGACAGAGAGCAGGAGAGATGGACAGACAGAGAGCAGGAGAGATGGACAGACAGAGAGCAGGAGAGATGGACAGAGAGCAGGAGAGATGGACAGAGAGAGAGCAGGAGAAATGGACAGAGAGCAGGAGAGATGGACAGAGAGCAGGAGAGATGGACAGAGAGCAGGAGAGATGGACAGAGAGCAGGAGAGATGGACAGAGAGCAGGAGAGATGGACAGAGAGCAGGAGAGATGGACAGAGAGCAGGAGAGATGGACAGAGAGAGAGCAGGAGAGATGGACAGAGAGAGAGCAGGAGAGATGGACAGAGAGAGAGCAGGAGAGATGGACAGAGAGAGAGCAGGAGAGATGGACAGAGAGAGAGCAGGAGAGATGGACAGAGAGAGAGCAGGAGAGATGGACAGAGAGAGAGCAGGAGAGATGGACAGAGAGAGAGCAGGAGAGATGGACAGAGAGAGAGCAGGAGAGATGGACAGAGAGAGAGCAGGAGAGATGGACAGAGAGAGAGCAGGAGAGATGGACAGAGAGAGAGCAGGAGAGATGGACAGAGAGAGAGCAGGAGAGATGGACAGAGAGAGAGCAGGAGAGATGGACAGAGAGAGAGCAGGAGAGATGGACAGAGAGAGAGCAGGAGAGATGGACAGAGAGAGAGCAGGAGAGATGGACAGAGAGAGAGCAGGAGAGATGGACAGAGAGAGAGCAGGAGAGATGGACAGAGAGAGAGCAGGAGAGATGGACAGAGAGAGAGCAGGAGAGATGGACAGAGAGAGAGCAGGAGAGATGGACAGAGAGAGAGCAGGAGAGATGGACAGAGAGAGAGCAGGAGAGATGGACAGAGAGAGAGCAGGAGAGATGGACAGAGAGAGAGCAGGAGAGATGGACAGAGAGAGAGCAGGAGAGATGGACAGAGAGAGAGCAGGAGAGATGGACAGAGAGAGAGCAGGAGAGATGGACAGAGAGAGAGCAGGAGAGATGGACAGAGAGAGAGAGCAGGAGAGATGGACAGAGAGAGAGAGCAGGAGAGATGGACAGAGAGAGAGAGCAGGAGAGATGGACAGAGAGAGAGAGCAGGAGAGATGGACAGAGAGAGAGAGCAGGAGAGATGGACAGAGAGAGAGAGCAGGAGAGATGGACAGAGAGAGAGCAGGAGAGATGGACAGAGAGAGAGCAGGAGAGATGGACAGAGAGAGAGCAGGAGAGATGGACAGAGAGAGAGCAGGAGAGATGGACAGAGAGAGAGCAGGAGAGATGGACAGAGAGAGAGCAGGAGAGATGGACAGAGAGAGAGCAGGAGAGATGGACAGAGAGAGAGCAGGAGAGATGGACAGAGAGAGAGCAGGAGAGATGGACAGAGAGAGAGCAGGAGAGATGGACAGAGAGAGAGCAGGAGAGATGGACAGAGAGAGAGCAGGAGAGATGGACAGAGAGAGAGCAGGAGAGATGGACAGAGAGAGAGCAGGAGAGATGGACAGAGAGAGAGCAGGAGAGATGGACAGAGAGAGAGCAGGAGAGATGGACAGAGAGAGAGCAGGAGAGATGGACAGAGAGAGAGCAGGAGAGATGGACAGAGAGCAGGAGAGAGAGGGGGGGACGGACGGAGACACACACAGAGAGGAAGGAACCCTCCAGGAGGTCATAATGAAGGTACACAGGAAGGAACCCTCCAGGAGGTCATAATGAAGGTACACAGGAAGGAACCCTCCAGGAGGTCATAATGAAAGTACACAGGAAGGAACCCTCCAGGAGGTCATAATGAAGGTACACAGGAAGGAACCCTCCAGGAGGTCATAATGAAGGTACACAGGAAGGAACCCTCCAGGAGGTCATAATGAAGGTACACAGGAAGGAACCCTCCAGGAGGTCATAATGAAGGTACACAGGAAGGAACCCTCTAGGAGGTCATAATGAAGGTACACAGGAAGGAACCCTCCAGGAGGCCATAATGAAGGTACACAGGAAGGAACCCTCCAGGAGGTCATAATGAAGGTACACAGGAAGGAACCCTCCAGGAGGTCATAATGAAGGTACACAGGAAGGAACCCTCCAGGAGGTCATAATGAAGGTACACAGGAAGGAACCCTCCAGGAGGTCATAATGAAGGTACACAGGAAGGAACCCTCCAGGAGGTCATAATGAAGGTACACAGGAAGGAACCCTCCAGGAGGTCATAATGAAGGTACACAGGAAGGAACCCTCCAGGAGGTCATAATGAAGGTACACAGGAAGGAACCCTCCAGGAGGTCATAATGAAGGTATGGGACGTGGAGGAGGATTATGTTGATTCAATTAAAACATACACTACCGTTCAAAAGTTAAGGGTCACTTAGAAATATCCTTGTTTTTGAAAGAACATTTAAAAATATTGTCCATTAAAATCAAATCGATCAGATATACAGTGTTGAGATTGTTAATGTTGGAAATTACTATTGTAGCTGGAAACAGCTGATTTTTAATGGAATATCTACATAGGCGTACAGAGGCCCATTATCAGCAACCATCACTCCTGTGTTCCAATGGCACGCTGTGTTAGCTAATCCAAGTTTATAATTTTAAAAGGCTAATTGATCATTAGAAAACCGTTTTGCAATTATGTTGGCGCAGCTGAAAACAGTTGTTCTGATTAACGAAGCAATAAAACTGGCCTTTTTTAGACTAGTTGAATATCTGGAGCATCAGCATTTGTGGGTTTGAGTACAGGATCAAAATGGCCAGAAACAAAGACCTTTCTTCTGAAACTCGTCAGTCTATTCTTGTTCTGAGAAATGAAGGCTATTCCATGCGAGAAATTGCCAAGAAACTGAAGATCTCGTACAACGCTGTGTACTACTCCCTTCACAGAACAGCGCAAACTGGCTCTAACCAGAATAGAAAGAGGAGTGGGAGGCCCCGGTGCACAACTGAGCAAGAGGACAAGTACATTAGAGTGTCTAGTTTGAGAAACAGACGCCTCACAAGTCTTCAACTGGCAGCTTCATTAAATAGTACCCACAAAACACCTGTCAACAGTCAATGTCAACAGTGAAGAGACGACTCCGGGATGCTGGCCTTTTGAGTGACCCCAGACTTTTGAACAGTAGTGTACTTTCCAGAGATCTAAGAGAGGGGTGTGTGTGTGTGTGTGTGTGTGTGTGTGTGTGTGTGTGTGTGTGTGTGTGTGTGTGTGTGTGTGTGTGTGTGTGTGTGTGTGTGTGTGTGTGTGTGTGTGTGTGTGTGTGTGTGTGTGTGTGTGTGTGTGTGTGTGTGTGTGTGTGTGTGTGTGTGTGTGTGTGTGGAAATGCCCTCCTTTATCTAGCTGTAATAATAGGGTTGTGGTGTGTGATCTGCTCAGTAAATGAACGTTGGCACCAGTAGGAGAGCCATCTGTCTAGTATACACAATCACACTGTATCCTGCTGTGTAGCCTGACTCACTGACCACACACACACACACACACAACACATTGCTTACCTACTTTATTATTGTTTGACCATGCTGGTCATCTATGAATATTTTGAACATCTTGTCCATGTTCTGTTATAATCTCCACCCGGCACAGCCAGAAGAGAACTGGCTACCCCTCATAGCCTGGTTCCTCTCTAGGTTTCTTCCTAGGTTTTGGCCTTTCTAGGGAGTTTTTCCTAGCCACTGTGCTTCTACACCTGCATTACTTGCTGTTTGGGGTTTTAGGCCGGGTTTCTGTACAGCACTTTGAGATATCAGCCGATGTACGAAGGGCTTTATAAATCTATTTGATTTGATTTACTTGCTGCTAAAGGTAGTCCATCATATATGATGACTTTCTCTGCTGCTTGTGGGTTCATTGATGACTGTATAATCTGTTGCGGGATGCATACCGTCTGCCACAGACAGAGCACACAAAGGCCCGTCCCGTTTGGCCGGTGCAGGCTACACAAGGCTACTTTCTGTCCCCCCCCCCCCCCCCCTTTTCCCCCTCAGCCAACCTCACTCTTTTTATAGTAGAGGCCGTGCCAGGTTGGAACAGTCGGCTTCAACAATCTTGAGGGAGGCACGGTTTATCCCACACTTCCACAGTGATGTCTTCAGTTGGTTCTTTAGCCGCTTATTCTGCCCACCTGCAGAGCCACGGCCCAGGTGTAGGTCTGGCATCCAGACGGCATGGCCGAGGCCGTCTCCGCAGGTGGTGTGTGATGGACGCCTCAATGCGGGGGGTTCTCTGCAGGATCTCCGAGTGCGGAACGCGGTCCTGCCAGGTCACTTTCAAAATGTGTTGGGCTGTAGACTGTCCATGTAAAAGAGTCCAGGTTAAGTGTCGACTAGGCAGTCTGTGAAGTCCATAAAGGAGGGTAGATACAGACTGCCTAGTAGACTGCGGATTTAGGTGTTGATGTTGCTCAGAACCCTCTTCCTGAGCCGTCCAAAGGAGACGGAGGCCTGTTTGGATATCCTGGTGGAGGTTTTCCGAGAGGAGGCTAACAAGATATTTTAAAGTGCGGAACAATAGCCAGTGAAGCCACTGGGTGTTTCAGATAGCCTGTCTTTTCTCTCTATGTAGGATCAGCCTGTCTTTTCTCTCTCTATAGGATCAGCCTGTCTTTTCTCTCTCTATAGGATCAGCCTGTCTTTTCTCTCTATGTAGCATCAGCCTGTCTTTTCTCTCTATGTAGCATCAGCCTGTCTTTTCTCTATATATAGGATCAGCCTGTCTTTTCTCTCTATATAGGATCAGCCTGTCTTTTCTCTCTATATATGATCAGCCTGTCTTTTCTCTCTATATGATCAGCCTGTCTTTTCTCTCTATATGATCAGCCTGTCTTTTCTCTCTATATGATCAGCCTGTCTTTTCTCTCTATATGATCAGCCTGTCTTTTCTCTCTGTAGGATCAGCCTGTCTTTTCTCTCTATATGATCAGCCTGTCTTTTCTCTCTGTAGGATCAGCCTGGCTTTTCTCTCTGTATAGGATCAGCCTGTCTTTTCTCTCTGTAGGATCAGCCTGGCTTTTCTCTCTATATGATCAGCCTGGCTTTTCTCTCTATATGATCAGCCTGGCTTTTCTCTCTATATGATCAGCCTGTCTTTTCTCTCTGTATAGGATCAGCCTGGCTTTTCTCTCTGTATAGGATCAGCCTGGCTTTTCTCTCTGTAGGATCAGCCTGTCTTTTCTCTCTATATGATCAGCCTGTCTTTTCTCTCTATATGATCAGCCTGGCTTTTCTCTCTGTATAGGATCAGCCTGTCTTTTCTCTCTGTATAGGATCAGCCTGTCTTTTCTCTCTATATGATCAGCCTGTCTTTTCTCTCTGTATAGGATCAGCCTGGCTTTTCTGTCTGTAGGATCAGCCTGGCTTTTCTCTCTATATGATCAGCCTGTCTTTTCTCTCTATATGATCAGCCTGTCTTTTCTCTCTGTATAGGATCAGCCTGTCTTTTCTCTCTGTATAGGATCAGCCTGTCTTTTCTCTCTGTATAGGATCAGCCTGGCTTTTCTCTCTGTATAGGATCAGCCTGGCTTTTCTCTCTGTAGGATCAGCCTGTCTTTTCTCTCTATATGATCAGCCTGTCTTTTCTCTCTATATGATCAGCCTGTCTTTTCTCTCTATAGGATCAGCCTGTCTTTTCTCTCTGTAGGATCAGCCTGTCTTTTCTCTCTGTAGGATCAGCCTGTCTTTTCTCTCTGTAGGATCAGCCTGTCTTTTCTCTCTGTAGGATCAGCCTGTCTTTTCTCTCTATATGATCAGCCTGTCTTTTCTCTCTATAGGATCAGCCTGTCTTTTCTCTCTATAGGATCAGCCTGTCTTTGCTCTCTTTTCTCTCTATAGGATCAGCCTGTCTTTTCTCTCTGTATGATCAGCCTGTCTTTTCTCTCTGTATGATCAGCCTGTCTTTTCTCTCTATGTATGATCAGCCTGTCTTTTCTCTCTGTATGATCAGCCTGTCTTTTCTCTCTGTAGGATCAGCCTGTCTTTTCTCTCTGTAGGATCAGCCTGTCTTTTCTCTCTGTAGGATCAGCCTGTCTTTTCTCTCTGTAGGATCAGCCTGTCTTTTCTCTCTGTAGGATCAGCCTGTCTTTTCTCTCTGTAGGATCAGCCTGTCTTTTCTCTCTGTAGGATCAGCCTGTCTTTTCTCTCTGTAGGATCAGCCTGTCTTTTCTCTCTATAGGATCAGCCTGTCTTTGCTCTCTATAGGATCAGCCTGTCTTTGCTCTCTATAGGATCAGCCTGTCTTTGCTCTCTATAGGATCAGCCTGTCTTTGCTCTCTTTTCTCTCTATAGGATCAGCCTGTCTTTTCTCTCTATGTAGGATCAGCCTGTCTTTTCTCTCTCTATAGGATCAGCCTGTCTTTTCTCTCTATGTAGCATCAGCCTGTCTTTTCTCTCTATGTAGCATCAGCCTGTCTTTTCTCTCTATATAGGATCAGCCTGTCTTTTCTCTCTATATAGGATCAGCCTGTCTTTTCTCTCTATATAGGATCAGCCTGTCTTTTCTCTCTGTAGGATCAGCCTGTCTTTTCTCTCTATATGATCAGCCTGTCTTTTCTCTGTAGGATCAGCCTGTCTTTTCTCTGTAGGATCAGCCTGTCTTTTCTCTCTATATGATCAGCCTGTCTTTTCTCTCTGTAGGATCAGCCTGTCTTTTCTCTCTATATGATCAGCCTGTCTTTTCTCTCTGTAGGATCAGCCTGGCTTTTCTCTCTGTATAGGATCAGCCTGTCTTTTCTCTCTGTAGGATCAGCCTGGCTTTTCTCTCTATATGATCAGCCTGGCTTTTCTCTCTGTATAGGATCAGCCTGGCTTTTCTCTCTGTAGGATCAGCCTGTCTTTTCTCTCTATATGATCAGCCTGGCTTTTCTCTCTGTATAGGATCAGCCTGTCTTTGCTCTCTGTATAGGATCAGCCTGTCTTTTCTCTCTATATGATCAGCCTGTCTTTGCTCTCTTTTCTCTCTATAGGATCAGCCTGTCTTTTCTCTCTATGTAGGATCAGCCTGTCTTTTCTCTCTCTATAGGATCAGCCTGTCTTTTCTCTCTATGTAGCATCAGCCTGTCTTTTCTCTCTATGTAGCATCAGCCTGTCTTTTCTCTCTATATAGGATCAGCCTGTCTTTTCTCTCTATATAGGATCAGCCTGTCTTTTCTCTCTATATAGGATCAGCCTGTCTTTTCTCTCTGTAGGATCAGCCTGTCTTTTCTCTCTATATGATCAGCCTGTCTTTTCTCTGTAGGATCAGCCTGTCTTTTCTCTGTAGGATCAGCCTGTCTTTTCTCTCTATATGATCAGCCTGTCTTTTCTCTCTGTAGGATCAGCCTGTCTTTTCTCTCTATAGGATCAGCCTGTCTTTTCTCTCTGTAGGATCAGCCTGGCTTTTCTCTCTGTATAGGATCAGCCTGTCTTTTCTCTCTGTAGGATCAGCCTGGCTTTTCTCTCTATATGATCAGCCTGGCTTTTCTCTCTATATGATCAGCCTGTCTTTTCTCTCTGTAGGATCAGCCTGTCTTTTCTCTCTGTATAGGATCAGCCTGGCTTTTCTCTCTGTATAGGATCAGCCTGGCTTTTCTCTCTGTAGGATCAGCCTGTCTTTTCTCTCTGTAGGATCAGCCTGGCTTTTCTCTCTGTATAGGATCAGCCTGTCTTTTCTCTCTGTATAGGATCAGCCTGTCTTTTCTCTCTATATGATCAGCCTGTCTTTTCTCTCTGTATAGGATCAGCCTGGCTTTTCTGTCTGTAGGATCAGCCTGGCTTTTCTCTCTATATGATCAGCCTGGCTTTTCTCTCTATATGATCAGCCTGGCTTTTCTCTCTGTATAGGATCAGCCTGGCTTTTCTCTCTGTATAGGATCAGCCTGACTTTTCTCTCTGTATAGGATCAGCCTGGCTTTTCTCTCTGTAGGATCAGCCTGGCTTTTCTCTCTGTAGGATCAGCCTGTCTTTTCTCTCTGTATGATCAGCCTGTCTTTTCTCTCTATGTATGATCAGCCTGTCTTTTCTCTCTGTAGGATCAGCCTGTCTTTTCTCTCTGTAGGATCAGCCTGTCTTTTCTCTCTGTAGGATCAGCCTGTCTTTTCTCTCTCTGTAGGATCAGCCTGTCTTTTCTCTATATATATATATATGATCAGCCTGTCTTTTCTCTCTCTATATATATAGGATCAACCTGTCTTTTCTCTCTCTATAGGATCAGCCTGTCTTTTCTCTCTCTATAGATATATGATCAGCCTGTCTTTTCTCTATATACAGTGGGGAGAACAAGTATTTGATACACTGCCGATTTTGCAGGTTTTCCTACTTACAAAGCATGTAGAGGTCTGTCATTTTTATCATAGGTACACTTCAACTGTGAGAGACGGAATCTAAAACAAAAATCCAGAAAATCACATTGTATGATTTTTAAGTAATTCATTTGCATTTTATTGCATGACATAAGTATTTGATCACCTACCAACCAGTAAGAATTCCGGCTCTCACAGACCTGTTAGTTTTTCTTTAAGAAGCCCTCCTGTTCTCCACTCATTACCTGTATTAACTGCACCTGTTTGAACTCGTTACCTGTATAAAAGACACCTGTCCACACACTCAATCAAACAGACTCCAACCTCTCCACAATGGCCAAGACCAGAGAGCTGTGTAAGGACATCAGGGATAAATTGTAGACCTGTACAAGGCTGGGATGGGCTACAGGACAATAGCCAAGCAGCTTGGTGAGAAGGCAACAACTGTTGGCACAATTATTAGAAAATGGAAGAAGTTCAAGATGACGGTCAATCACCCTCGGTCTGGGGCTCCATGCAAGATCTCACCTCGTGGGGCATCAATGATCATGAGGAATGTGAGGGATCAGCCCAGAACTACACGGCAGGACCTGGTCAATGACCTGAAGAGAGCTGGGACCACAGTCTCAAAGAAAACCATTAGTAACACACTACGCCGTCATGGATTAAAATCCTGCAGCGCACGCAAGGTCCCCCTGCTCAAGCCAGCGCATGTCCAGGCCCGTCTGAAGTTTGCCAATGACCATCTGGATGATCCAGAGGAGGAATGGGAGAAGGTCATGTGGTCTGATGAGACAAAAATAGAGCTTTTTGCTCTAAACTCCACTCGCCGTGTTTGGAGGAATAGAAGGATGAGTACAACCCCAAGAACACCATCCCAACCGTGAAGCATGGAGGTGGAAACATCATTCTTTGGGGATGCTTTTCTGCAAAGGGGACAGGACGACTGCACCGTATTGAGGGGAGGATGGATGGGGCCATGTATCGCGAGATCTTGACCAACAACCTCCTTCCCTCAGTAAGAGCATTGAAGATGGGTCGTGGCTGGGTCTTCCAGCATGACAACGACCCGAAACACACAGCCAGGGCAACTAAGGAGTGGCTCCGTAAGAAGCATCTCAAGGTCCTGGAGTGGCCTAGCCAGTCTCCAGACCTGAACCCAATAGAAAATCTTTGGAGCTAGCCGAAAGTCCGTATTGCCCAGCGACAGCCCCGAAACCTGAAGGATCTGGAGAAGGTCTGTATGGAGGAGTGGGCCAAAATCCCTGCTGCAGTGTGTGCAAACCTGGTCAAGAACTACAGGAAACGTATGATCTCTGTAATTGCAAACTAAGGTTTCTGTACCAAATATTCAGTTCTGCTTTTCTGATGTATCAAATACTTATGTCATGCAATAAAATGCAAATTAATTAATTAAAAATCATACAATGTGATTTTCTGGATTTTTGTTTTAGATTCCTTCTCTCACAGTTGAAGTGTACGTATGATAAAAATTACAGACCTCTACATGCTTTGTAAGTAGGAAAACCTGCAAAATTGTCAGTGTATCAAATACTTGTTCTCCCCACTGTATATAGGATCAGCCTGTCTTTTCTCTCTCTATAGGATCAGCCTGTCTTTTCTCTCTCTATATATATATGATCAGCCTGTCTTTTCTCTATATATATATAGGATCAGCCTGTCTTTTCTCTCTCTATAGGATCAGCCTGTCTTTTCTCTCTCTATATATATATGATCAGCCTGTCTTTTCTCTATATATATATAGGATCAGCCTGTCTTTCCTCTCTTTAAAAAAAACACCCTCATCAATCTACACACAATACCCCATAATGACAAAGCAAAAACAGGTTTTTAGAAATGTTTGTTTTTAATTTTTAATAAATTAGCAAAGTATTCAGACCCTTTGCTATGAGACTCAAAATTGAGCTCAGGTGCATCCTGTTTACACATATCATCCTTGATGTTTCTATAACTCTACCTGTGGTAAATTTTAATTTAATTGCACACCTGTCTATGTAAGGTCCCACAGTTGACAGTGCATGTCAGAGCAAAACCAAGCCATGAGGTCGAAGGAATTGTCCGTAGAGCTCCGGGTCAGGATTATGTCGAGCCAAAAAATGTCTGCAGCATTGAAGGTCCCCAAGAACACAGTGGCCTCCATCATTCTTAAATGGAAGAAGTTTGGAACCACCAAGGCTCTTCCTAGAGCTGGCCGCCCGGCCAAACTGAGCAATCGGGGGAGAAGGGCCTTGGTCAGGGAGGTGACCAAGAACCCGATGGTCACTCTGACAGAGCTCCAGAGTTCCACTGTGGAGATGGGAGAACCTTCCAGAAGCACAACCATGACAGCCCGCTTTGACAAAAAGGCACCTATAGACTCTCAGACCATATGAAACAAGATTATCTGGTCTAATGAAACCAATATTGAACTCTTTGGCCTGAATGCCAAGCATCACGTCTGGAGGAAACCTGGCACTATCCCTGCGGTGAAGCATGGTGGTGGCAACATCATGCTATGGGGATGTGTTCAGTGGCAGGGACTAGGAGACTAGTCAGGATCGAGGGAAAGATGAATGGAGCAAAGTACAGAGATCCTTGATGAAAACCTGCTCCAGAGCGCTCAGGACAATGCAGGAGTGGCCTCGAGACAATTGTCTTAATGTCCTTGAGTGGCCCAGCCAGAGCCCAGACTTGAATCCTATCAAACATCTCTGTAGAGACCTGAAATAGCTGTGCAGCGACGCTCCCCATCCAACCTGACAGAGCTTGAGAGGATCTGCAGAGAAGAATGGGAGGAACTCTCCAAATTCAGGTTTGCCAAGCTCATAGGGTCAAACCCAAGAAGACTCGAGGCTGTAATCGCTGCCCAAGGTTCTTCAACAAAGTACTGAGTAAAGGGTCTGAATACTTGTATAAATGTGATATTTCAATTTTTTGGGTAATTTTATTATTACAAAGTTGCAAAAAAATAATGTTTTGTCATTATGGGGTATTGTGTGTAGATTGATGAAAACTATTTAATCCATTTTAGAATAAGGCTGTGACATAACAAAAATGTGGAAAAAGTCAAGGGGTCTAAATATTTCCCGAAAGCTCTGCGTGTGTGAAATTTAGTTTTGATTTAGAATGGACCGTTATCTTGCACCTGTCTCGGAGCAGGGGTGGAAAATACCTGTCATCTACGCACAAATGGAGGACTCCTTTCCCGTGGTTCATTTTCATGCCAGCCAGGTAGGCTAAACTCCTGTTATGAAAGTTGAGAAATAAATATAATAGACTTAGCCTATAGAAAGCTGATGGGATCCTCCTCTTTTTAATAGAGGCCATCACTCTGTTTTCTCTAGCCTATAGAAATGTTGCGCAACGTGAGCTCATGGGCTCTCATGAAGTGTTTGATTAGATTTTCGATTACATTTTAATTGATGTCAGAGTGATTACAGGGACAATAGAGTGCTGAGTACCAGGCAGTTAGCAAGTTTGGTAGGCTACTAATGACCATCAGCAGCATCAGAGCTTGGAGAAGCCTAGTTACCGTGACTAAACGGTCACGTGGAATTTGACTGCGGTCATGACTCGTGACCGCCGGTGTGGGGCTAATACGTTCACCCTAACAGCCCTAGTAATGCTTTCACTGTAATACAGTCACTGTAACGGTCATACACTCACACCTGTCTCTGTTCTGCCATGCTCCTGTCTCGGTCTCTGTCCTGCCATGGCCTGTGCTCCTGTCTCGGTCTCTGTTCTGCCATGCTCCTGTCTCGGTCTCTGTCCTGCCATGGCCTGTGCTCCTGTCTCGGTCTCTGTTCTGCCATGCTCCTGTCTCGGTCTCTGTCCTGCCATGGCCTGTGCCCCTTTCTCTGTCTCTGTTCTGCCATGCTCCTGTCTCGGTCTCTGTGCTGCCATGGCCTGTGCCCCTTTCCCTGTCTCTGTTCTGCCATGCTCCTGTCTCGGTCTCTGTGCTGCCATGGCCTG
This sequence comes from Salvelinus alpinus, assembly GCF_045679555.1. Classification (NCBI taxonomy): domain Eukaryota; kingdom Metazoa; phylum Chordata; class Actinopteri; order Salmoniformes; family Salmonidae; genus Salvelinus; species Salvelinus alpinus. The sequence continues at coordinate 8,604,783 of NC_092088.1, forward strand.
TGCCCCTTTCTCTGTCTCTGTTCTGCCATGCTCCTGTCTCGGTCTCTGTGCTGCCATGGCCTGTGCCCCTTTCTCTGTCTCTGTTCTGCCATGCTCCTGTCTCGGTCTCTGTCCTGCCATGTCCTGTGCCCCTCTCTCTCTCTCTGTCTCTGTCCTGCCATGGCCTGTGCCCCTCTCTCTGTCTCTGTGTCTCTGTCCTGCCATGGCCTGTGCCCCTCTCTCTGTCTCTGTCTCTGGCCTGCTATGGCCTGTGCCCCTCTCTCTCTCTCTGTGTCTCTGTCCTGCCATGGCCTGTGCCCCTCTCTCTCTCTCTCTCTCTCTCTGTCTCTGTCTCTGTCTCTGTCTCTGTCTCTGTCTCTGTCTCTGTCTCTGTCTCTGTCTCTGTCTCTGTCTCTGTCTCTCTCTGTCTCTGTCTCTGTCTCTGTCTCTGTCTCTGTCTCTCTCTGTCTCTGTCCTGCCATGGCCTGTGCCCCTCTCTCTGTCTCTGTCTCTGGCCTGCTATGGCCTGTGCCCCTCTCTCTCTCTCTCTCTGTCTCTGTCCTGCCATGGCCTGTGCCCCCCTCTCTCTCTCTCTCTCTCTCTCTCTCTCTCTCTCTGTCTCTGTTCTGCCATGGCCTGTGCCCCTCTCTCTGTCTCTGTCATGTGCCTCTCTCTCTGTCTCTGTCTCTGTTCTGCCATGGCCTGTGCCTCTGTCTCTGTCCTACCATGGCCTGTGCCCCTGTCTCTGTCCTGCCATGGCCTGTGCCCCTCTGTCTCTGTCTCTGTCCTGCCATGGCCTGTGCCCCTGTCTCTGTCCTGCCATGGCCTGTGCCCCTCTCTCCATTGCGGTGTGTTTGGGGAGGAAATGTGTCAGACTGTCAGAAGAGAGGAGGAGAGGAGCATTTTATTTCTAGACTGCTGTGTCACTGTGTGTGTGTGTGTGGTTAAGCACTGGTTATCATTGGCACATTTACACGGTGACAGATATTACCATGGATTTAATCAATGTGCTGCTTCATGGTGGGAGATTGTGTGAGGGGGAAGTATGAGGAGTACATTCTGTACTAGACTGGTCCTCTAGTCTAGCACACCAGGGGAACATCTGCTTGTTGTGTGTGTGTGTTGGGCGTTTTCTGAAGTGGAGTAGCTAGAATAATTAGCAGCTTGTACACACTATGTGCACACACACACACACACACACACACACACACACACACACACACACAGCGTGTTGAAATGCACAGGAAGTTGCAGCGCAGTGCAGAGGAGAGGTGAGGCTGGAACATCAAACAGGGTAACACATACAGATTCAGAGAGAGAACGTGGGAGGGGGGGGAGGAGGGGGGGGTGACAGTGAGAGAGGGGTAACCCCTCTTTCTAGTCAAGGGATTCCTTTACTGCAGTGATCAGCAGTTTACCCCATCTTACACACTCTTCTCTGCCTCTCTTCTCTCTCTATACCCCTCCTCCACTAGACAAACACACACGTTCCTCTGACAAGCATGTACCCACACACACACCTACACACACGCACACTCCTAGGCACGTTTTCTTCTACAGGACGAATCAGTCTGCTGCAGAGTAGCTCTTGGACGAACACACACGCCACACACCATCTCTGATGTATCACGCTGTCATACTCCAGCTTCCATTCATCACCATCCCTCCCTTGCTGCTATTCATTCTTCCTCTGATCCTTTCATCCTCTACATCTCCGTTTCCTCTCTCTCTTTCCCTCTCTTTCTCTCTTTCCCTCTCCTCTCTCTCCCTTTCCCTCTACTCTCTCTTTCCCTCTACTCTCTCTCTCCTCTCTCCTCTCCTCTCTCTTTTTTCCTCTCTCTCTCCTCTCTCCAGCTTTCCCTCTCTCTATCTTCCTCATTCCCTCTCTCTCTCTCTCTCTCTCTCTCTCTCTCTCTCTCTCTCTCTCTCTCTCTCTCTCTCTCTCTCTCTCTCTCTCTCTCTCTCTCTCTCTCTCTCTCTCTCTCTCTCTCTCTCTCTTGCTTTCTCTCTCTCTTGCTTTCTCTCTCTCTTGCTTTCTCTCTCTCTCTCTCTCTCTCCTTCTCTCTCTCTCTCTCTCTCTTTTCTCTTTCCCTCTCCTCTCTCTCCCTTTCCCTCTCCTCTCTCTCCAGCTTTCCCTCTCTCTCTCCTCTCTCTTTCCCTCTCTCTATCTTTCCCTCTCTCTATCCTCTTCTTCTTTCCCTCTCTCTCTCCTTCTCGCTCTTCATTCTCTCTCTTTCTCTCTGGCGGTATGACATTGATTCCAAGGTTGGGGTGCTAATTGACAGGGTTGCTGTTGAATATTTCAGATGGTGTTTCAGTGACTCTGTGTTCTGCTAAGGGAAAGAGGGGATTTTCAGAGCTGGGTGTGTGTTAGCAGTGAAATGGGTAGTTGGCCTCTGAAAGCAGCGTCAGCACAAGAACTGTTTGTCGGGAGCGTCATGAAATGGGTTTCCACACAAGCCTAACGCTTCGAACACACCGACAGCGTCGTGGCGCAAAACGGTACGCACTATCATCTGGATATGTGTACAACAACAGTTCAACATTCACCTTCTGCTACCATTTCTGTCAAGCCGTCTACGCAGACAGTTTGACACATACAGTTGAAGTCGGAAGTTTACATACACTTTGGTTGGAGTCATTAAAACTCTTTTTTCAACCACTCCACAAATTTCTTGCTAACAAACTATAGTTTTGGCAAGTCGGTTAGGACATCTACTTTGTGTTTGACACAAGTAATTTTTCCAACAATTGTTTAAAGACAGATTATTTCACTTATAATTCACTGTATCACAATTCCAGTGGGTCAGAAGTTTACATCAAATCAAATGTTATTTGTCACATACACATGGTTAGTAGATGTTAATGCGAGTGTAGCGAAATGCTTGTGCTTCTAGTTCCGACAATGCAGTAATATCCAATGAGTAACCTAACAATTTCACAATTACCTTATACACACAAGTGTTAAGGAATGAATAAGAATATGTACATAAAACAAATATATGAATGAGTGATGGATAGAACGGCACCACGTTCATCTGTACAATATATAGTATACAAGTTTAATGTACCATATTTATCTGTACAATCAATAGTACGCAAGTATAAACACCATGGGACCTGGTGGATGAAGCGTACTTTGGTGCGAAAAGTGCAAATCAATCCCAGAACAACAGCAAAGGACCTTTTGAAGATGCTGGAGGAAACGGGTACAAAAGTATCTATATCAACAGTAAAACGAGTCCTATATCGACATAACCTGCTCAGCAAGGAAGAAGCCACTGCTCCAAAACCGCCATAAAAAAGCCAGACTACGGTTTGCAACTGCACATTGGGACAAAGATCGTACTTTTTGGAGAAATGTCCTCTGGTCTGATGAAACGAAAATAGAACTGTTTGGCCATAATGACCATCGTTATATTTGGAGGAAAAAGGGGGACGCTTGCAAGCTGAAGAACACCATCCAAACCGTGGCAGCATCATGTTGTGGGGGTGCTTTGCTGCAGGAGGGACTGGTGCACTTCACAAAATAGATGGCATGAGGGAGGAAAATTATGTGGATATATTACCACAACATCTCAAGACATCAGTCAGGAAGTTGTAGCTTGGTCGCAAATGGGTCTTCCAAATGGACAATGACCCCAAGCATACTTCCAAAGTTGTGGCAAAATGGCTTAAGGACAACAAAGTCAAGGTATTGGAGTGGCCATCACAAAGCCCTGACCTCAATCACAAAGAACATTTGTGGGCAGAACTGAAAAAGTGTGTGGGCGCATGGAGGCCTATAAACCTGACTCAGTTACACCAGCTCTGTCAGGAGGAATGAGCCAAAATTCACCCAACTTGTTGTGGGAAGCTTGTGGAAGGCTACCCGAAATGTTTGACCCAAGTTAAACAATTTAAAGGCAATGCTACCAAATACTAATTGAGTGTATGCAAACCTCTGACCCACTGGGAATGTGATGAAAGAGATAAAAGCTGAAATAAATAATTTTCTCTGCTATTATTCTGACATTTCACATTCTTAAAATAAAGTGCTGATCCTAACTGACCTAAAACAGGGCATTTTTTACTCGGATTAAATGTCAGGAAATGTGAACAACTGAGTTTAAATGTATTTGGCTAAGGTGTATGTAAACTTCTGACTTCAACTGTACGTTCGATAAACCCAATGTACTCACCACACCGATCCCACTGCCTCTGCCTCTGCAACGCAGCGTTTCATTGGAAATGAATGTAATTCTGTTGTACCAAAATGCAGTGACGCTGTCGGTGTGTTCGAAGCGTGTGTTTGACGCGGCTGGAAAAGTGTAAAGCTCACGGCCATTGGACTCTGGAGCAGTGGAAACGCGTTCTCTGGAGTGATGAATCACGCTTCACCATCTGGCAGTCCGACGGACGAATCTGGGTTTGGCAGATGGCAGGAGAACGCTACCTGCCCCAATGTATAGTGCCAACTGTAAAGTTTGGTGGATGAGGCCCCTTAGTTCCAGAGGGAAAATCTTAACACTACAGCATACAATGACATTCTAGATGATTCTGTGCTTCCAACTTTGTGGGAACAGTTTGAGGAAGACCCTGTGCACATAGCGAGGTCCATACAGAAATGGTTTGTCGAGATCAGTGTGGAAGAACTTGACTGGCCTCCACAGAGCCCTGACCTCAACCCCATCAAACACCTTTGGGATGAATTGGAACGCTGATAGCCAGGCCTAATCGCCCAACATCACTGCCCAACCTCACTAATGCTCTTGTGGCTGAATAGAAGAAAGTCCCCACAGCAATGTTCCAACATCTAGTGGAAAGCCTTCCCAGAAGAGTGGAGGCTGTTATAGCAGCAAAGGGACCAACTCCACATTAATGCCCATGGTTATAGAATGAGATGTTGGACGAGCAGGTGGTGTAGGATCTGTCTATATATGGAGAAATACATGTTTTAATGTTGTTTGTTCTGTTCGATTGGTCAACCAAGTCTGGTACAGGGAAATGGGGCGGAGCCCGTCAGGACTATTCATTAATAACTACAGTGCTATGGGAGTTCCAATGAAAAACCTCCATGTCACTGCTCACACACACACACACACACACACACACACACACACACACACACACACACACACACACACACACACACACACACACACACACACACACACACACACACACACACACATTACAGAATGTCTCTCTCTGCACAATCTGATCAGCAGCAGTCTCAGCAGAGTAATCAGTATTACATTGCGCTGCTGCTGATCGTTACCTAAACACACACACACACACACACACACACACACACACACACACACACACACACACACACACACACACACACTCCCTTGGGTAGCAGGGGGGTGGGTGTGTGTTACGACTAAAATGAGGATATAGTTTTTCATCCTGGCAAGCGCTTGCATGTGTGCTAGCTAAGCGATCTCTCTCACGAGCAACACACACACACACACATATGCATGCTATACGACACACACACACACACACACACACACACACACACACACACACACACACACACACACACACACACTCCCTTGGGTAGCAGGGGGGTGGGTGTGTGTTACGACTAAAATGAGGATATAGTTTTTCATCCTGGCAAGCGCTTGCATGTGTGCTAGCTAAGCGATCTCTCTCACGAGCAACACACACACACACACATATGCATGCTACACGACGCACTCACACACTGTCAGGAAGGAAGGTGCATTTTAGACTGTGTTTCATGTGGTGCTATCCAGACTAGCCTCTGTGTGTGTGTGTGTGTGTGTGTGTGTGTGTGTGTGTGTGTGTGTGTGTGTGTGTGTGTGTGTGTGTGTGTGTGTTGGAGAGTGTGTGTGTGTGTGAATGAGTGTTTCGTTGCAGGTGTCTGGCTCTATTTGTCCTCTCTACCTCCTCCCGGTCTGCTTCTGAAAACAGAGAGAAAACGAAGATTCGGCTCAAACCTTTTATAGTTAGAACAAGTTTCGGGGCTCAAAAGGTATTTATTAAAGAAAGGAAAGGTAGTATTGGAGGTGGTTTTATGCCTTTATTAAAATAGCCCCAAAACATCACTGACCCACCCCCATATTTCACCGTGGGTATGAGGTGCCTCTCCTTGTATGCATCTCTGTTTCGACGCCAAACATGCCGATGCTGTATCTGACCAAAACGTTCAATTTTGGTCTCATCTGACCAGAGCGCCTTCTTCCAGTCCTGGTGACCCCAAGACGCCACCAAGGCCTGCAATTCTTTCACAGTGATTCTTGGGGATTTTGTTGCTTCTGTCACTATCCTCCTCCCTATTCTGGGGGTGCGTCTTCTACCCGAGGTTTTTTTACCCGAGGTTTTCAACTGTTCCATATCTTTTGAATGTTTTAATAATTGCCCTGACAGTGCTCAGTGGTATATTCAATCGTTTGTGGATCTTCTTGTAGCCGTTACCAGATTTATGAAGGTCTACGACCATCTGTCTCTTTTGAACTGACAGTTCGTTTCTTCATGGTGTTGGATGACAAAGGGATATTGCATGCTTGTTACCTCATTTTTATACCCTAGTGAAACAGGAAGTGATGTAATGGCTCTATATAGTTCCTTAACACTTAGATAAACTTAAATAAGTGGAAGTTAATTCCTGGTTTAATGCTGGTAGATGTTATTTACAATCATCTTTAAAGGTGCCATTAATTGTTTAACCTTGATTTGGAGGACATTGATTTTTAATTAAATCAATAAATTATTTTGGTTGGTTCCATTGAAACATAAAGTACAGTATTTCTCACATGTTGGTATTTTGAGTTTGTCTCTATAATTACATTGTTTATATTTTTTAAAGTATTGTTTGTGCAGTGCCAGTAATTTTGGAGTGTAAATATATTTCCTGGGCGTTCTTATATCTCCTAGATAAAGGACAGACACTTCAAAACCTTATACATTATGATTTATTTTTTGACTGTCTTTTTTTGCCATTTATATGTTTTTCTATAGAATTTGGCTAGTACTATAGCCTATGTTTTATCAAATACTTTTTTAAACCATTTTTAAAATATATATATACCTAAAGGGGTCTTAAAATTCTAAATGAAATGGCTAAATTATCCATGATATGACCATCTTTAAAAAATAATAATTCCATATGTCACCTTAGACTATTTAGAAGTAAGGGTAGTGTAGATGGACACACAGAGCCATAGTAAGGGTAGTCTAAACGGACACACAGAGCCATAGTAAGGGTAGTCTAAACGGACACACAGAGCCATAGTAAGGGTAGTCTAAACGGACACACAGAGCCATAGTAAGGGTAGTCTAGACGGACACACAGAGCCATAGTAAGGGTAGTCTAGATGGACACACAGAGCCATAGTAAGGGTAGTCTAGACGGACACACAGAGCCATAGTAAGGGTAGTCTAGACGGACACACAGAGCCATAGTAAGGGTAGTCTAGACGGACACACAGAGCCATAGTAAGGGTAGCCTAGACGGACACACAGAGCCATAGTAAGGGTGCTACTACCATTTATGTTACTTGCATCTGTCCACGAGAGATTAGACCGACACAGTCCAGTATTGTCACCTAATTTCAACAACCTGTCCACACCGTCTTCAGCCATGCGCACTGAGAGCTAAATCTGACTGATTTTCCCCTCATCCGGTTCCCAATAGAATCCCACTGCCAAAGCCAAATCCATGTCACCAAATGTGTGTATTCTACCCCATCCCACATTAAGCTCATTAACGGTTGTTAAAGGAGCAATCTGCAGTTAAAACAATAGCAAAGTGTTTTGGTAAACATAATAAGTAGACATCTGTTGGGAACTGCTTATATTTGTGTAAATTTAATTGACATATGTGAATTGGAAATGTTCTGTTTTTTTTTTGCATATCTCAACTCTCTGTGAGACATCATTGGAGATTGGGGTCACGGCCAGGGTCGCCATTGGAGCAATTTGGGTTACTAGCCCGACACTCTGACCGCTAGGCTACCTGCCGCCATGTAAACAGCTGAGAGATGGAGCTGGTGTGTGCATTCTGTAAGTTGTTAAGGTCGGGCTTAGTCTGGCTGTTGGACTGAAAGCCCAGTCTGGCTAATGCAGTGGGTTTGGTAGACTCATTCTCTGATTGACAGATGGCAAGCTAATCAATGACCGGCTGACTGATTGACTGGCTGACTGATTGACTGGCTGACTGATTGACTGGCTGACTGATTGACTGGCTGACTGATTGACGGGCTGACTGATTGACGGGCTGACTGATTGACGGGCTGACTGATTGACGGGCTGACTGATTGACGGGCTGACTGATTGACGGGCTGACTGATTGACGGGCTGACTGATTGACGGGCTGACTGATTGACGGGCTGACTGATTGACGGGCTGACTGATTGACGGGCTGACTGATTGACGGGCTGACTGATTGACGGGCTGACTGATTGACTGACAGGTGGGACTTGAGTCTCCATGGAAGAGCTGCACCCCAGGTTTTACTTTGCCACAGTACAGAGATGGATACAGGGCCTACTGCACCACAGGGCCTACTGCGCCACAGGGCCCACTGCGCCACAGGGCCCACTGCGCCACAGGGCCCACTGCGCCACAGGTGACTCAAATCAAATATTATTCGTCACATGCTTCATAAACAACAGGCGTAGACTAACAGTGAAATGATTACAGGCCCTTCCCAACAATGGAGAGAGAAAATACAGAAATAATAGAACAATTATAACACGAGGAATAAATACACAATGAGTAACGATAACTTGACTATATACACGGAGTACCAGTACCGGGTCAATGTTCAGGGGTACCAGGTCATTGAGGTAGATATGTACATACAGGTGGGGATAAAGTGACTGATAATAAACAGGAGCAGCAGCATCTGTGATTAGTCTGAAGAGGTAGTGTGAAGTTACCGTGCAGATCGTTGGCCCATATTGGAATGTCTGAGTCCCCAAGTCCCATCCTGCGTCACAGGGCCATCTCTGCTCAGTGGCTCAGTGGAAAGAGATGAGATGTGAAGTCCCAGGTTCATTCTGTTTGTATCGACATCACAGGACCAGCTTCTTCTGTGATACTGGGCCCAGAGAGGACAGCACAGGACCAGATTCTACAGGGATACTGGGTCCAGACAGGACGTCACAGGACCAGATTCTACAGGGATGCTGGGTCCAGACAGGATGTCACAGGACCAGATTCTACAGGGATACTGGGTCCAGACAGGACGTCACAGGACCAGATTCTACAGGGATGCTGGGTCCAGAGAGGACAGCACAGGACCAGATTCTACAGGGATACTGGGTCCAGACAGGACGTCACAGGACCAGATTCTACAGGGATGCTGGGTCCAGACAGGATGTCACAGGACCAGATTCTACAGGGATACTGGGTCCAGACAGGACGTCACAGGACCAGATTCTACAGGGATACTGGGCCCAGAGAGGACAGCACAGGACCAGATTCTACAGGGATACTGGGCCCAGAGAGGACGTCACAGGACCAGCTTCTTCTGTGATACTGGGTCCAGTGAGGACATCACAGGACCAGCTTCTTCTGTGATACTGGGCCCAGAGATGATGTCACAGGACCAGATTCTACAGGGATACTGGGTCCAGACAGGACGTCACAGGACCAGATTCTACAGGGATACTGGGTCCAGACAGGATGTCACAGGACCAGATTCTACAGAGATACTGGGTCCAGACAGGACGTCACAGGACCAGATTCTACAGAGATACTGGGTCCAGACAGGACGTCACAGGATCAGATTCTACAGGGATACTGGGTCCAGACAGGACGTCACAGGATCAGATTCTACAGGGATACTGGGTCCAGACAGGACATCACAGGATCAGATTTTACAGGGATACTGGGTCCAGACAGGACATCACAGGATCAGATTTTACAGGGATACTGGGTCCAGACAGGACATCACAGGACCAGATTGTATACTGGGTCCAGAGAGGGAAGAGAAGACTGTAGTTTGAGGCAGGGCTAGAGAGGAGAGAGAGAGTAGAGAAAGTCATGTTTATTGTTCATTTCCGATTTAGTTTATTTCACTATTGTTTCACTTGCTATGGCAATGTAAACACACTGTCCCATGCCAATAAAGCCCATTTGAGTTGAATTGAGAGAGAGAACAGAAAGAGAGCCCAGCCCCGACCCTATGTTAGTTCAGTTCCCTTTGACAGGAATTAGTCTTGGATCTTCAACACAGCACAGAGTAGTATAGCCTAAGTTTATAGCTGTAATCTAGGACTGTGATGAAGGCCTATAGCTGTAATCTAGGACTGTGATGAAGGCCTATAGCTGTAATCTAGGACTGTGATGAAGGCCTATAGCTGTAATCTAGGACTGTGATGAAGGCCTATAGCTGTAATCTAGGACTGTGATGAAGGCCTATAGCTGTAATCTAGGACTGTGATGAAGGCCTATAGCTGTAATCTAGGACTCTGTGATGAAGGCCTTTTGCTGTAATCTAGGACTCTGTGATGAAGGCCTTTTGCTGTAATCTAGGACTCTGTGATGAAGGCCTTTTGCTGTAATCTAGGACTCTGTGATGAAGAGAGGGAACCAGAGTAAAATGTTCTCAGAATCTGCCTGCAACCTAAAAATAAACATTCCCAAAACAGGCGACATGTTCACATCTGTTCTCAGAACGTTTAAAAAAATTAAAAAAATACGTTCAGTTTTACCGGTCAGGAAACGTACGGCCTCGTTCCCACAACCAGTGTGAAACCAAAAAACGTACGTTCCTACAACTTCCATGGAATAAAAATGTGCTAGCTGGGTAGATTCTCCCATGTGCCTTAGTTAGTTAGCTAGCATGTTTTAATTCAGTAAATCCTATTTATAGCACCAGGCAGGAGAGCGGGGGGGGGGGGGGGTACAGTGATGTCTATTTAAGGCAGTTGAAGCAGCAGGGGTGCACTTCAGCTATGGGGGCCATCCTAAGTGCCAGGGATAGAGAGAGAGATTTTGGTATCTCAAATTTGAATGTAATGTTTGTAATTTTGTCTTTTAATCATTAGATGTTTTATTTGTTTTGACCGTAGAGCAGCACTTTGGAAACAGGTGTTGTATATATTTTTACCCAAATCAATTAAATTAAATTAAATTCAGGGCTAGGGGAACATATTCATTTGAAGGCTCTAATCAGGCCTGGTCCATGGCTATATGAGATGTTCTGTAGGTTCACTCAGCTCTGATCAGGTCTGGTCCCTGGCTATATGAGATGTTCTGTAGGTTCACTCAGCTCTGATCAGGCCTGGTCCCTGGCTATGTGAGATGTTCTATAGGTTCACTCAGCTCTGATCAGGCCTGGTCCCTGGCTATATGAGATGTACTGTAGGTTCACTCAGCTCTGATCAGGCCTGGTCCCTGGCTATATGAGATGTTCTATAGGTTCACTCAGCTCTGATCAGGCCTGGTCCCTGGCTATATGAGATGTACTGTAGGTTCACTCAGCTCTGATCAGGCCTGGTCCCTGGCTATATGAGATGTTCTATAGGTTCACTCAGCTCTGATCAGGCCTGGTCCCTGGCTATATGAGATGTACTGTAGGTTCACTCAGCTCTGATCAGGCCTGGTCCCTGGCTATATGAGATGTACTGTAGGTTCACTCAGCTCTGATCAGGCCTGGTCCCTGGCTAGAGATCCCTGGTTTAGACACCCCTCCTAAGAGATCCATAGACACCCCTCCTTGGAGATCCATGGTTAAATATCTCTGGTTAGCGATGACGCTGTACTGTAATGCAGGTTGACTCTGCTCTGCACTGCACACACAACCATGCACCCAACACGCTGTACTGCAGGCTGGCTAATATAAATATCATCAATAGAACGGACCTCCCGTTTCATGTCGATGATGGCATAATGGCCTTTCTATCGGTTCTATATCTGTGGGCTGACTGGCATAGAACAGCAATGATGCACATCCATGTCACCTGATCATACCCAGCACCCTGACGGAGACGTACCCAACACCCTGACGGAGACGTACCCAGCACCCTGACGGAGACGTACCCAGCACCCTGACGGAGACGTACCCAGCACCCTGACGGAGACGTACCCAGCACCCTGACGGAGACGTACCCAGCACCCTGACGGAGACGTACCCAGCACCCTGACGGAGACGTACCCAGCACCCTGACGGAGACGTACCCAAGCACCCTGACGGAGACGTACCCAGACACCCTGACGGAGACGTACCCAGCACCCTGACGGAGACGTACCCAGCACCCTGACGGAGACGTACCCAACACCCTGACGGAGACGTACCCAACACCCTGACGGAGACGTACCCAACACCCTGACGGAGACGTACCCAGCACCCTGACGGAGACGTACCCAGCACCCTGACGGAGACGTACCCAACACCCTGACGGAGACGTACCCAACACCCTGACGGAGACGTACCCAGCACCCTGACGGAGACGTACCCAACACCCTGACGGAGACGTACCCAACACCCTGACGGAGACGTACCCAACACCCTGACGGGACGACCCGCACCCGCGGGCTACCCAGCACCCTGACGGAGACGCCCACACCCGCGGGCGTACCCAACACCCTGACGGAGACGTACCCAACACCCTGACGGAGAGACGTACCCAACACCCTGACGGAGAGACGTACCCAACACCCTGACGGAGAGACGTACCCAGCACCCTGACGGAGAGACGACGTACCCAGCACCCTGACGGAGAGACGTACCCAACACCCTGACGGAGAGACGTACCCAACACCCTGACGGAGAGACGTACCCAACACCCTGACGGAGAGACGTACCCAACACCCTGACGGAGAGACGTACCCAACACCCTGACGGAGAGACGTACCCAACACCCTGACGGAGAGACGTACCCAACACCCTGACGGAGAGACGTACCCAACACCCTGACTGAGAGACGTACCCAACACCCTGACGGAGAGACGTACCCAACACCCTGACGGAGAGACGTACCCAACACCCTGTTTCTCATCCTCGTGCACTGTCCTCCCCCTCCCTCCCTCCCTCTCCTTTAGTTTTCTCTCTGTGTGAGTAATTCTGACAGGCCATGTCCGCCTTTAAAAGGCTTCTTCTCTGCTCAGGGCAACAGTGACATGCTGTCTTGTGTTGTCCCTAAACTAATTCAACTCATGTGGAGACCATATAGGAACTAACTCTGGGAGGGAGGGAGAGTCCTACCACCTCTTCTACTTAGCCAGCCTCCCTCCCTCCCTCCCTCCCTCCTTCCCTGCCTGCTCAGACAGCTGTGTGTGTTGTAACTTGTTTCTACTGTGTAAAACTCTCTCATTACTGTGACAGAATGCATTCAGGTGCTTATCACACACACACACACACACACACACACACACACACACACACACACACACACACACACACACACTCACACACACACTATGCAGGCCACTTATTATGTTCCTCATTTCTGTTTCAGTGTCACATTCCTTTCTGTCTGTGTCTATTCCTTTAGGTGGTGGTTATTGTGGGTTTGGTCTAGTTGTGGTTGCTGGTTTTTCATAACAGAGTAGTTTAGCTGTGTCTCTGTCTCTGTGTCTGTCTGTGTCTGTGTCTGTCTGTGTATGTGTCTGTCTGTGTCTCTGTCTGTCTCTCTGTCTCTGTCTGTCTGTGTCTCTGTGTCTGTCTGTGTCTCTGTCTCTGTGTCTGTCTGTGTCTGTGTCTGTCTGTGTATGTGTCTGTCTGTGTCTCTGTCTGTCTCTCTGTCTGTCTGTGTCTCTGTGTCTGTCTGTGTCGCTGTCTCTGTGTCTGTGCACACTGGGGTGAGGCTCCTGGGGAGAACATGTTCTTGTCTAGAGGGAGATGTACTTCATTATATACACATGTACAGGATACAGTGTCAGCAATACTACATTATACACACATGTACAGGATACAGTGTCAGCAATACTTCATTATATACACATGTACAGGATACAGTGTCAGCAATACTTCATTATATACACATGTACAGGATACAGTGTCAGCAATACTTCATTATATACACATGTACAGGATACAGTGTCAGCAATACTTCATTATACACACATGTACAGGATACAGTCAGCAATACTTCATTATATACACATGTACAGGATACAGTGTCAGCAATACTTCATTATACACACGTACAGGATACAGTATCAACAATACTACATTATACACACATGTACAGGATACAGTGTCAACAATACTACATTATACACACATGTACAGGATACAGTGTCAACAATACTACATTATACACACATGTACAGGATACAGTGTCAACAATACTACATTATACACACATGTACAGGATACAGTGTCAACAATACTACATTATACACACATGTACAGGATACAGTGTCAACAATACTACATTATACACACGTACAGGATACAGTATCAACAATACTACATTATACACACATGTACAGGATACAGTGTGAACAATACTACATTATACACACATGTACAGGATACAGTGTCAACAATACTACATTATACACACATGTACAGGATACAGTGTCAACAATACTTCATTATACACACGTACAGGATACAGTGTGAACAATACTTTATTATACACACGTACAGGATACAGTGTCAACAATACTTTATTATACACACATGTACGGGATACAGTGTCAACAATACTTTATTATACACACGTACAGGATACAGTGTCAACAATACTTTATTATACACACATGCACAGGATACAGTGTCAACAATACTTTATTATACACACATGTACAGGATACAGTGTCAACAATACTACAGTATACACACATGTACGGGATACAGTGTGAACAATACTACATTATACACACATGTACAGGATACAGTGTCAACAATACTACATTATACACACATGTACATGATACAGTGTCAACAATACTACATTATACACACGTACAGGATACAGTATCAACAATACTACATTATACACACATGTACAGGATACAGTGTGAACAATACTACATTATACACACATGTACAGGATACAGTGTCAACAATACTACATTATACACACATGTACAGGATACAGTGTGAACAATACTTTATTATACACACGTACAGGATACAGTGTCAACAATACTTTATTATACACACATGTACGGGATACAGTGTCAACAATACTTTATTATACACACGTACAGGATACAGTGTCAACAATACTTTATTATACACACATGCACAGGATACAGTGTCAACAATACTTTATTATACACACATGTACAGGATACAGTGTCAACAATACTACAGTATACACACATGTACGGGATACAGTGTGAACAATACTACATTATACACACATGTACAGGATACAGTGTCAACAATACTACATTATACACACATGTACAGGATACAGTGTGAACATTTAGATCCAACAGTGGTAGATTCCTGTAAAATAATGTTCCTGTAAACAATATATACTGTCTGTCCTTTTTTATTTCAAATTGAACGTTATTTATACAGCACCTTGTGTACAAACTGATTTGTCTGTTTATATGAAGAGGCTCAACTGGTATTTGTAAAGTTGATTTCAAACAGACAATATAATACTTTTCTTTCTCTTTTTCTCTCTAGGGATGGAGGGGCGCCCCCTCATGGCAGGGCCAGAGACTACTGAGTTCCTCCACCGCTCCAGAAGGTGAGTGTTTATACCGCACTCTGGCATGGAGGCATTATGGGTAATGTGCTTTGGTGTTGACAGCTGAGTCATATAGATTTTTCAGTCAGCAACAGATGTAGTTGTGGAACAGCTGACTTTACGGTGGTGCTCAGGACTCGAGGTAGAGCCTCAGGCCTCAAGTCAAAGGCAGAGAGGGGTAGGGGCTTCCCCTTTCAGTTCCAGAGAGGGTTAGAGGGGTAGAGGCTTCCCCTGTCAGTTCCAGAGAGGTGTAGAGGGGTAGAGGCTTCCCCTTTCAGTTCCAGAGAGGTGGAGAGGGATAGGGGCTTCCCCTGTCAGATCCAGAGAGGTAGAGAGGGGTAGAGGCTTCCCCTGTCAGTTCCAGAGAGGGGTAGAGGGGTAGAGGCTTCCCCTGTCAGTTCCAGAGAGGGGTAGAGGGGTAGAGGCTTCCCCTTTCAGTTCCAGAGAGGGGTAGAGGCTTCCCCTGTCAGTTCCAGAGAGGGGTAGGGGCTTCCCCTTTCAGTTCCAGAGAGGGGTAGGGGCTTCCCCTGTCAGTTCCAGAGAGGGGTAGGGGCTTCCCCTGTCAGTTGCAGAGAGGGGTAGGGGCTTCCCCTGTCAGTTCCAGAGAGGGGTAGGGGCTTCCCCTGTCAGTTCCAGAGAGGGGTAGGGGCTTCCCCTGTCAGTTCCAGAGAGGGGTAGGGGCTTCCCCTGTCAGTTCCAGAGAGGGGTAGGGGCTTCCCCTGTCAGTTCCAGAGAGGGGTAGGGGCTTCCCCTGTCAGTTCCAGAGAGGGGTAGGGGCTTCCCCTGTCAGTTCCAGAGAGGGGTAGGGGCTTCCCCTGTCAGTTCCAGAGAGGGGTAGGGGCTTCCCCTGTCAGTTCCAGAGAGGGGTAGGGGCTTCCCCTGTCAGTTCCAGAGAGGGGTAGGGGCTTCCCCTGTCAGTTCCAGAGAGGGGTAGGGGCTTCCCCTGTCAGTTCCAGAGAGGGGTAGGGGCTTCCCCTGTCAGTTCCAGAGAGGGGTAGGGGCTTCCCCTGTCAGATCCAGAGAGGGGTAGAGGCTTCCCCTGTCAGATCCAGAGAGGGGTAGGGGCTTCCCCTGTCAGATCCAGAGAGGGGTAGGGGCTTCCCCTGTCAGATCCAGAGAGGTGGAGAGGGGTAGAGGCTTCCCCTGTCAGATCCAGAGAGGTAGAGAGGGGTAGAGGCTTCCCCTGTGAGATCCAGAGAGGGGTAGGGGCTTCCCCTGTCAGATCCAGAGAGGTAGAGCGGGGTAGGGGCTTGCCCTGTCAGATCCAGAGAGGTAGAGCGGGGTAGGGGCTTCCCCTGTCAGATCCAGAGAGGTAGAGCGGGGTAGGGGCTTCCCCTGTGAGATCCAGAGGTGGAGAGGGGTAGGGGCTTCCCCTGTCAGATCCAGAGAGGCAGAGCGGTGTAGGGGCTTCCCCTGTGAGATCCGGAGAGGGGTAGGGGCTTCCCCTGTCAGATCCGGAGAGAGGTAGAGGCTTCCCCTGTCAGATCCGGAGAGGGGTAGAGGCTTCCCCTGTCAGATCCGGAGAGGGGTAGGGGCTTTCCCTTTCAGTTCCAGAGAGGGGTAGGGGCTTCCCCTTTCAGTTCCAGAGAGGGGTAGGGGCTTCCCCTTTCAGTTCCAGAGAGGGGTAGGGGCTTCCCCTTTCAGTTCCAGAGAGGGGTAGGGGCTTCCCCTGTCAGATCCAGAGAGGGGTAGGGGCTTCCCCTGTCAGATCCAGAGAGGGGTAGGGGCTTCCCCTGTCAGATCCAGAGAGGCAGAGCGGTGTAGGGGCTTCCCCTGTGAGATCCGGAGAGGGGTAGGGGCTTCCCCTGTCAGATCCGGAGAGAGGTAGAGGCTTCCCCTGTCAGATCCGGAGAGGGGTAGGGGCTGCCCCTGTCAGATCCAGAGAGGGGTAGAGGCTTCCCCTGTCAGATCCAGAGAGGGGTAGGGGCTTCCCCTTTCAGATCCAGAGAGGGGTAGGGGCTTCCCCTGTCAGATCCGGAGAGGGGTAGGGGCTTCCCCTGTCAGATCCAGAGAGGGGTAGGGGCTTCCCCTTTCAGATCCAGAGAGGGGTAGGGGCTTCCCCTGTCAGATCCAGAGAGGGGTAGGGGCTTCCCCTTTCAGATCCAGAGAGGGGTAGGGGCTGCCCCTGTCAGATCCAGAGAGGGGTAGAGGCTTCCCCTGTCAGATCCAGAGAGGTAGAGAGGGGTAGGGGCTTCCCCTGTGAGATCCAGAGAGGGGTAGGGGCTGCCCCTGTCAGATCCAGAGAGGGGTAGGGGCTGCCCCTGTCAGATCCAGAGAGGGGTAGGGGCTTCCCCTTTCAGATCCAGAGAGGTAGAGCGGGGTAGAGGCTTCCCCTGTCAGATCCAGAGAGGTAGAGCGGGGTAGAGGCTTCCCCTGTCAGATCCAGAGAGGTAGAGCGGGGTAGAGGCTTCCCCTGTCAGATCCAGAGAGGTAGAGAGGGGTAGAGGCTTCCCCTGTGAGATCCAGAGAGGGGTAGGGGCTTCCCCTGTCAGATCCAGAGAGGTAGAGCGGGGTAGGGGCTTCCCCTGTGAGATCCAGAGAGGGGTAGGGGCTTCCCCTGTCAGATCCAGAGAGGTAGAGCGGGGTAGGGGCTTCCCCTGTCAGATCCAGAGACGTAGAGCAGGGTAGGGGCTTCCCCTGTGAGATCCAGAGAGGGGTAGGGGCTTCCCCTGTCAGATCCAGAGAGGGGTAGGGGCTTCCCCTGTCAGATCCAGAGAGGGGTAGAGGCTTCCCATGTCAGATCCAGAGAGGTAGAGCGGGGTACGGGCTTCCCCTGTCAGTTCCAGAGAGGTAGAGCGGGGTAGGGGCTTCCCCTTTCAGATCCAGAGAGGTAGAGCGGGGTAGGGGCTTCCCCTGTCAGATCCAGAGAGGGGTAGGGGCTTCCCCTGTCAGATCCAGAGAGGGGTAGGGGCTTCCCCTGTCAGATCCAGAGAGGGGTAGGGGCTTCCCCTGTCAGATCCAGAGAGGGGTAGAGGCTTCCCATGTCAGATCCAGAGAGGGGTAGGGGCTTCCCCTGTCAGATCCAGAGAGGGGTAGGGGCTTCCCCTGTCAGATCCAGAGAGGGGTAGGGGCTTCCCCTGTGAGATCCGGAGAGGGGTAGAGGCTTCCCCTGTCAGATCCAGAGAGGGGTAGAGGCTTCCCCTGTCAGATCCGGAGAGGGGTAGGGGCTTCCCCTGTCAGATCCAGAGAGGTAGAGAGGGGTAGAGGCTTCCCCTGTCAGATCCAGAGAGGGGTAGGGGCTTCCCCTGTCAGATCCAGAGAGGGGTAGGGGCTTCCCCTGTCAGATCCAGAGAGGGGTAGGGGCTTCCCCTGTCAGATCCAGAGAGGGGTAGAGGCTTCCCATGTCAGATCCAGAGAGGGGTAGGGGCTTCCCCTGTCAGATCCAGAGAGGGGTAGGGGCTTCCCCTGTCAGATCCAGAGAGGGGTAGGGGCTTCCCCTGTCAGATCCAGAGAGGGGTAGAGGCTTCCCATGTCAGATCCAGAGAGGGGTAGGGGCTTCCCCTGTCAGATCCAGAGAGGGGTAGGGGCTTCCCCTGTGAGATCCGGAGAGGGGTAGAGGCTTCCCCTGTCAGATCCGGAGAGGGGTAGAGGCTTCCCCTGTCAGATCCAGAGAGGGGTAGAGGCTTCCCCTGTCAGATCCGGAGAGGGGTAGGGGCTTCCCCTGTCAGATCCAGAGAGGTAGAGAGGGGTAGAGGCTTCCCCTGTCAGATCCAGAGAGGGGTAGGGGCTTCCCCTGTCAGATCCAGAGAGGGGTAGAGGCTTCCCCTGTCAGATCCAGAGAGGGGTAGAGGCTTCCCCTGTCAGATCCAGAGAGGGGTAGGGGCTTCCCCTGTCAGATCCAGAGAGGGGTAGAGGCTTCCCCTGTCAGATCCAGAGAGGTAGAGAGGGGTAGGGGCTTCCCCTGTCAGATCCAGAGAGGGGTAGGGGCTTCCCCTGTCAGATCCAGAGAGGGGTAGAGGCTTCCCCTGTCAGATCCAGAGAGGGGTAGAGGCTTCCCCTGTCAGATCCAGAGAGGTAGAGAGGGGTAGGGGCTTCCCCTGTCAGATCCAGAGAGGGGTAGGGGCTTCCCCTGTCAGATCCAGAGAGGGGTAGGGGCTTCCCCTGTCAGATCCAGAGAGGGGTAGAGGCTTCCCCTGTCAGATCCAGAGAGGGGTAGGGGCTTCCCCTGTCAGATCCAGAGAGGTGGAGTGGGGTAGGGGCTTCCCCTGTCAGATCCAGAGAGGGGTAGGGGCTTCCCCTGTCAGATCCAGAGAGGTAGAGTGGGGTAGGGGCTTCCCCTGTCAGATCCAGAGAGGCTGCATTCTGCTTAATATAGTTTGGCAATACTACTTGTCAGAGATAGGAGTTTAGGCCTGAGGTGAGCTCAGTACAGTAGATGCCTGGGATTCCCCTGTCAGCTTAGCTTGTCAGTACTACTCAGCACCAGCAGTGGGTTGTGTTGTTTTGGAACAGTAGACTGCCTTTGTGCAGAGTCCTTAATTCCCCTGTCAGCCCTGGACCCAGCAACATTTTCTCCTCAGCTCTGGAGAGACAGAGATGGCTTTGACCCGTCACTGGAGAGAAACCGAGAGTTGATTAGCCTGCCCGAATATTTGGTGGGACGTTAGTTTGGAGCAAACAGCAGTCTCTCTCTCTCAGCCACAGCCAGCAGTCATTAATTTTGAAGGAGAAACTGGCATCTGTTCTGAGGAGAACTGAAAGGTTATGGAGAGGGGGAGAGAGAGAGAGAGAGAGAGAGAGAGAGAGAGAGAGAGGTATTGCAGTCAGGGCTCTGAGTGTTCCGTGCTGAAGTGGGTTTTAATTGCGCTGCCATTATACTAGCATGAGAGGAGGCACAGGCAGCCACACACCCTCATGAGAGAGAGAGACTCAGGCAGCCACACACACACACCCTCATGAGAGAGAGAGAGGGAGAGCCGCAGGCAGGTGCAGTAGACATACACAAGGGTCTCATATCAGAGCCAGAGAGAATTGGATCATGATGATGGGATAGGGTAAGACAAAGGGTGAGGAGTACAGTAGCTAAGGGGAGGGGGGAGGGGTACAGTAGCTAAGGGGAGGGGGGAGGGGTACAGTAGCTAAGGGGAGGGGGAGGGGTCAGAGCTAAGGGGAGGGGGGAGGGGTACAGTAGCTAAGGGGAGGGGGGAGGGGTACAGTAGCTAAGGGGAGGGGGAAGGGGTACAGTAGATAAGGGGAGGGGGGAGGGGTACAGTAGCTAAGGGAATGGGTGAGGGGTACAGTAGCTAAGGGAATGGGTGAGGGGTACAGTAGCTAAGGGGAGGGGGGAGGGGTACAGTAGCTAAGGGAATGGGTGAGGGGTACAGTAGCTAAGGGAATGGGGGAGGGGTACAGTAGCTAAGGGAATGGGGGAGGGGTACAGTAGCTAAGGGGAGGGGGGAGGGGTACAGTAGCTAAGGGAATGGGTGAGGGGTACAGTAGCTAAGGGAATGGGGGAGGGGTACAGTAGCTAAGGGAATGGGGGAGGGGTACAGTAGCTAAGGGAATGGGGGAGGGGTACAGTAGCTAAGGGGAGGGGGAAGGGGTACAGTAGCTAAGGGAATGGGTGAGGGGTACAGTAGCTAAGGGAATGGGGGAGGGGTACAGTAGCTAAGGGAATGGGTGAGGGGTACAGTAGCTAAGGGGAGGGGGAGGGGTACAGTAGCTAAGGGAATGGGGGAGGGGTACAGTAGCTAAGGGGAGGGGGAGGGGGAGGGGTACAGTAGCTAAGGGAATGGGTGAGGGGTACAGTAGCTAAGGGGAGGGGGAAGGGGTACAGTAGCTAAGGGAATGGGGGAGGGGTACAGTAGCTAAGGGGATGGGGGAGGGGTACAGTAGCTAAGGGAATGGGTGAGGGGTACAGTAGCTAAGGGGAGGGGGGAGGGGTACAGTAGCTAAGGGAATGGGGGAGGGGTACAGTAGCTAAGGGAATGGGGGAGGGGTACAGTAGCTAAGGGGAGGGGGTACAGTAGCTAAGGGGAGGGGTACAGTAGCTAAGGGGAGGGGGGAGGGGTACAGTAGCTAAGGGGAGGGGGGAGGGGTACAGTAGCTAAGGGGAGGGGGAAGGGGTACAGTAGCTAAGGGGAGGGGGAAGGGGTACAGTAGCTAAGGGGAGGGGGGAGGGGTACAGTAGCTAAGGGGAGGGGGGAGGGGTACAGTAGCTAAGGGGAGGGGGAAGGGGTACAGTAGCTAAGGGGAGGGGGGAGGGGTACAGTAGCTAAGGGGATGGGGGGAGGGGTACAGTAGCTAAGGGGATGGGGGAGGGGTACAGTAGCTAAGGGGAGGGGGGAGGGGTACAGTAGCTAAGGGAATGGGTGAGGGGTACAGTAGCTAAGGGAATGGGTGAGGGGTACAGTAGCTAAGGGAATGGGTGAGGGGTACAGTAGCTAAGGGGAGGGGGGAGGGGTACAGTAGCTAAGGGGAGGGGGGAGGGGTACAGTAGCTAAGGGAATGGGTGAGGGGTACAGTAGCTAAGGGAATGGGGGAGGGGTACAGTAGCTAAGGGAATGGGGGAGGGGTACAGTAGCTAAGGGGAGGGGGGAGGGGTACAGTAGCTAAGGGAATGGGTGAGGGGTACAGTAGCTAAGGGGAATGGGGGAGGGAGTACAGTAGCTAAGGGGAGGGGGGAGGGGTACAGTAGCTAAGGGAATGGGTGAGGGGTACAGTAGCTAAGGGAATGGGTGAGGGGTACAGTAGCTAAGGGGAGGGGGGAGGGGTACAGTAGCTAAGGGAATGGGTGAGGGGTACAGTAGCTAAGGGGAGGGGGGAGGGGTACAGTAGCTAAGGGAATGGGGGAGGGGTACAGTAGCTAAGGGAATGGGGGAGGGGTACAGTAGCTAAGGGGAGGGGGAGGGGTACAGTAGCTAAGGGGAGGGGGGAGGGGTACAGTAGCTAAGGGGAGGGGGGAGGGGTACAGTAGCTAAGGGGAGGGGGGAGGAGTACAGTAGCTAAGGGGAGGGGGGAGGGGTACAGTAGCTAAGGGGAGGGGGGAGGGGTACAGTAGCTAAGGGGAGGGGGAAGGGGTACAGTAGATAAGGGGAGGGGGGAGGGGTACAGTAGATAAGGGGAGGGGTGAGGGGTACAGTAGCTAAGGGAATGGGGGAGGGGTACAGTAGCTAAGGGGAGGGGGGAGGGGTACAGTAGCTAAGGGAATGGGTGAGGGGTACAGTAGCTAAGGGAATGGGGGAGGGGTACAGTATCTAAGGGGAGGGGGGAGGGGTACAGTAGCTAAGGGGAGGGGGGAGGGGTACAGTAGCTAAGGGAATGGGGGAGGGGTACAGTAGCTAAGGGGAGGGGGAAGGGGTACAGTAGCTAAGGGAATGGGGGAGGGGTACAGTAGCTAAGGGAATGGGGGAGGGGTACAGTAGCTAAGGGAATGGGGGAGGGGTACAGTAGCTAAGGGGAGGGGGGGAGGGGTACAGTAGCTAAGGGAATGGGTGAGGGGTACAGTAGCTAAGGGAATGGGGGAGGGGTACAGTAGCTAAGGGGAGGGGGGAGGGGTACAGTAGCTAAGGGGAGGGGGGAGGAGTACAGTAGCTAAGGGGAGGGGGGAGGGGTACAGTAGCTAAGGGGAGGGGGGAGGGGTACAGTAGCTAAGGGGAGGGGGGAGGGGTACAGTAGCTAAGGGGAGGGGGAGGAGAACAGTAGCTAAGGGGAGGGGGGAGGGGTACAGTAGCTAAGGGGAGGGGGGAGGGGTACAGTAGCTAAGGGGAGGGGGGAGGGGTACAGTAGCTAAGGGAATGGGGGAGGGGTACAGTAGCTAAGGGAATGGGTGAGGGGTACAGTAGCTAAGGGGAGGGGGAAGGGGTGAGGGGTACAGTAGCTAAGGGGAGGGGGAAGGGGTACAGTAGCTAAGGGAATGGGGGAGGGGTACAGTAGCTAAGGGAATGGGGGAGGGGTTCAGTAGCTAAGGGGAGGGGGAAGGGGTACAGTAGCTAAGGGAATGGGTGAGGGGTACAGTAGCTAAGGGAATGGGGGAGGGGTACAGTAGCTAAGGGAATGGGGGAGGGGTACAGTAGCTAAGGGGAGGGGGAAGGGGTACAGTAGCTAAGGGAATGGGTGAGGGGTACAGTAGCTAAGGGAATGGGGGAGGGGTACAGTAGCTAAGGGGAGGGGGGAGGGGTACAGTAGCTAAGGGAATGGGGGAGGGGTACAGTAGCTAAGGGGAGGGGGAAGGGGTACAGTAGCTAAGGGAATGGGGGAGGGGTACAGTAGCTAAGGGAATGGGGGAGGGGTACAGTAGCTAAGGGAATGGGTGAGGGGTACAGTAGCTAAGGGAATGGGTGAGGGGTACAGTAGCTAAGGGAATGGGGGAGGGGTACAGTAGCTAAGGGAATGGGGGAGGGGTACAGTAGCTAAGGGGAGGGGGAAGGGGTACAGTAGCTAAGGGGAGGGGGAAGGGGTACAGTAGCTAAGGGGAGGGGGGAGGGGTACAGTAGCTAAGGGGAGGGGGAAGGGGTACAGTAGCTAAGGGAATGGGTGAGGGGTACAGTAGCTAAGGGGAGGGGGAAGGGGTACAGTAGCTAAGGGGAGGGGGAAGGGGTACAGTAGCTAAGGGAATGGGGGAGGGGTACAGTAGCTAAGGGAATGGGGGAGGGGTACAGTAGCTAAGGGAATGGGGGAGGGGTACAGTAGCTAAGGGAATGGGGGAGTGGTGAGGGGTACAGTAGCTAAGGGAATGGGGGGAGGGGTGAGGGGTACAGTAGCTAAGGGAATTGGGGAGTGGTGAGGGGTACAGTAGCTAAGGGAATGGGGGAGGGGGGAGGGGTACAGTAGCTAAGGGAATGGGGGAGGGGGGGGGGTAAATTATCTAAGGGAATGGGGGAGGGGGGAGGGGTACAGTAGATAAGGGAAGGGGGGAGGGGTACAGTAGCTAAGGGAATGGGGGAGGGGTACAGTAGCTAAGGGAATGGGGGAGGGGTACAGTAGCTAAGGGAATGGGGGAGTGGTGAGGGGTACAGTAGCTAAGGGAATGGGGGAGTGGTGAGGGGTACAGTAGATAAGGGAATGGGGGAGGGGGGAGGGGTACAGTAGCTAAGGGAATGGGGGAGGGGGGAGGGGTACAGTAGATAAGGGAAGGGGGGAGGGGTACAGTAGCTAAGGGAATGGGGGAGGGGGGAGGGGTACAGTAGCTAAGGGAATGGGGGAGTGGTGAGGGGTACAGTAGCTAACGGAATGGGGGAGTGGGGAGGGGTACAGTAGCTAAGGGAATGGGGGAGTGGTGAGGGGTACAGTAGCTAAGGGAATGGGGGAGGGGGGAGGGGTACAGTAGCTAAGGGAATGGGGGAGTGGTGAGGGGTACAGTAGCTAAGGGAATGGGGGAGTGGTGAGGGGTACAGTAGCTAAGGGAATGGGGGAGGGGGGTGGGGTACAGTAGCTAAGGGAATGGGGGAGTGGTGAGGGGTACAGTAGCTAAGGGGAGGGGGGAGGGGTACAGTAGCTAAGGGAATGGGGGAGGGGTACAGTAGCTAAGGGAATGGGGGAGGGGTACAGTAGCTAAGGGAATGGGGGAGGGGGGAGGGGTACAGTAGCTAAGGGAATGGGGGAGTGGTGAGGGGTGGAGTAGCTAAGGGAATGGGGGAGGGGGGAGGCGTACAGTAGCTAAGGGAATGGGGGAGGGGGGAGGGGTACAGTAGCTAAGGGAATGGGGGAGTGGTGAGGGGTACAGTAGCTAAGGGAATGGGGGAGGGGGGAGGGGTACAGTAGCTAAGGGAATGGGGGAGTGGTGAGGGGTACAGTAGCTAAGGGAATGGGGGAAGGGGGAGGGGTACAGTAGCTAAGGGAATGGGGGAGGGGGGAGGGGTACAGTAGATAAGGGAATGGGGGAGTGGGTACAGTGGCTGAGGGGATGGGGGAGTGGTGAGGGGTACAGTAGCTAAGGGGAGGGGGGAGGGGTGCAGGGGCTAAGGGGAGGCGAAGGGGTACAGTAGCTAAGGGGAGGGGAGGGGTGCGGTAGCTAAGGGGAGGGGAAGGGATAGCTAAGGGAATGGGAGGGGTGCGGTAGCTAAGGGAATGGGGGAGGGGAGGGGTACAGTGGCTTAAGGGAATGGGGAGGGGGGGAGGGGCGAGTAGGCTGAGAGGGAGTGGGGGAAGGGGTGAGGGGTACGGTGGCGTAGGGGGAGGAGGGGGGAGGGGTACAGTATGCTAAGGGAATGGGGGAGGGGTGAGGGGTACAGTAGCTAAGGGAATGGGGGACAGTAGCTAAGGGAATGGGGGAGTGGTGAGGGGTACAGTAGCTAAGGGAATGGGGAAGGGTGGGGTACAGTAGCTAAGGGAATGGGGAAGGGAGAGGGGTACAGTGGCTGAGGGAATGGGGGAAGGGGAGAGAGGCTGCGTGAGATGGGGGAAGGGGGAGGGGTGCAGTGGCTGAGGGAATGGGGAGGGGGAAGGAATTTGGTAGGCCTAAGGGGATGGGGGAGGGTGGGGTACATGGGATTCAGGGAGAAGGAGAGGGTTTGCATTGCTGGGGATGGGGAGGGGTTAGAGTTTAGTGGCTCAGGGAATGGGGAGGGGTGCATGCCTAAGGGAATGGGGGAGGGGGAGGGGTACAGTAGCTAAGGGAATGGGGAGGGGGGAGGGGTACATTAGCTAAGGGAATGGGGGAGGGGTGAGGGGTACAGTAGATAAGGGAAGGGGGGAGGGGTACAGTAGCTAAGGGAATGGGGGAGGGGTGAGGGGTACATTAGCTAAGGGAATGGGGAGGGGGGGGGTACATTAGCTAAGGGAATGGGGGAGGGGGGAGGGGTACAGTAGCTAAGGGAATGGGGGAGGGGGGAGGGGTACAGTAGCTAAGGGAATGGGGGAGGGGGAGGGGTACAGTAGCTAAGGGAATGGGGGAGTGGTGAGGGTACAGTAGCTAAGGGAATGGGGGAGGGGGGAGGGGTACAGTAGCTAAGGGAATGGGGGAGGGGTGAGGGGTACAGTAGCTAAGGGAATGGGGGAGGGGTACAGTAGCTAAGGGAATGGGGGGAGGGGTACAGTAGCTAAGGGAATGGGGGAGGGGTGAGGGGTACAGTAGCTAAGGGAATGGGGGGAGGGGTACAGTAGCTAAGGGAATGGGGAGGGGGCAGTAGCTAAGGGAATGGGGGAGGGGTACAGTAGCTAAGGGAATGGGGGAGTGGTGAGGGGTACAGTAGATAAGGGAATGGGGGAGGGGGAGGGACAGAGCTAAGGGAATGGGAGGGGAGGGGTACAGTAGATAAGGGAAGGGGGGGGTACAGTAGCTAAGGGAATGGGGGAGGGGGGAGGGGTACAGTAGCTAAGGGAATGGGGGAGGGGTGAGGGGTACAGTAGCTAACGGAATGGGGGAGTGGGGAGGGGTACAGTAGCTAAGGGAATGGGGGAGTGGTGAGGGGTACAGTAGCTAAGGGAATGGGGGAGGGGTGAGGGGTACAGTAGCTAAGGGAATGGGGCTGAGGGGTACAGTAGCTAAGGGAATGGGGGAGTGGTGAGGGGTACAGTAGCTAAGGGAAGGGGGAGGGGGGCGGGGTACAGTAGCTAAGGGAATGGGGGAGTGGTGAGGGGTACAGTAGCTAAGGGGAGGGGGGAGGGGTACAGAGAGTAGCTAAGGGAATGGGGGAAGGGGCAGAGTAGCTAAGGGAATGGGGAGGGGTACAGTAGCTAAGGGAATGGGGGAGGGGGGAGGGGTACAGTAGCTAAGGGAATGGGGCAGTGGTGAGGGGTGGAGTAGCTAAGGGAATGGGGGAGGGGGAGGCGTACAGTAGCTAAGGGAATGGGGGAGGGGGAGGGGTAGCAGCTAGTCAGGGAATGGGGGAGTGGTGAGGGGTACAGTAGCTAAGGGAATGGGGGGAGGGGGGAGGGGCAACAGTAGCTAAGGGAATGGGGGAGTGGTGAGGGGTACAGTAGCTAAGGGAATGGGGGAAGGGGGAGGGGTACAGTAGCTGAAGGGAATGGGGGAGGGGGGAGGGGTACAGTAGATAAGGGAATGGGTGAGGGGTACAGTAGCTAAGGGGAGGGGGAAGGGGTGAGGGGTACAGGAGCCAAGGGGAGGGGGAAGGGGTACAGTAGCTAAGGGAATGGGGGGGAGGTAGAGTAGCTAAGGGAATGGGGGGAGGGGTACAGTAGCTAAGGGGAGGGGAAGGGGTACAGTAGCTAAGGGAATGGGTGAGGGGTACAGTAGCTAAGGGGAGGGGGAAGGGGTACAGTAGCTAAGGGGAGGGGGAAGGGGTACAGTAGCTAAGGGAATGGGTGAGGGGTACAGTAGCTAAGGGAATGGGGGAGGGGTACAGTAGCTAAGGGGAGGGGGAAGGGGTACAGTAGCTAAGGGAATGGGTGAGGGGTACAGTAGCTAAGGGGAGGGGGAAGGGGTACAGTAGCTAAGGGGAGGGGGAAGGGGTACAGTAGCTAAGGGAATGGGTGAGGGGTACAGTAGCTAAGGGAATGGGGGAGGGGTACAGTAGCTAAGGGAATGGGGGAGGGGTACAGTAGCTAAGGGAATGGGGGAGGGGTACAGTAGCTAAGGGAATGGGGGAGGGGTACAGTAGCTAAGGGGAGGGGGAAGGGGTACAGTAGCTAAGGGGAGGGGGAAGGGGTACAGTAGCTAAGGGAATGGGTGAGGGGTACAGTAGCTAAGGGAATGGGGGAGGGGTACAGTAGCTAAGGGGAGGGGGGAGGGGTACAGTAGCTAAGGGAATGGGGGAGGGTTACAGTAGCTAAGGGGAGGGGGAAGGGGTACAGTAGCTAAGGGAATGGGGGAGGGGTACAGTAGCTAAGGGAATGGGGGAGGGGTACAGTAGCTAAGGGAATGGGTGAGGGGTACAGTAGCTAAGGGAATGGGGGAGGGGTACAGTAGCTAAGGGAATGGGGGAGGGGTACAGTAGCTAAGGGAATGGGGGAGGGGTACAGTAGCTAAGGGGAGGGGGAAGGGGTACAGTAGCTAAGGGGAGGGGGAAGGGGTACAGTAGCTAAGGGGAGGGGGAGGGGTACAGTAGCTAAGGGGAGGGGGAAGGGGTACAGTAGCTAAGGGGAGGGGGAGGGGTACAGTAGCTAAGGGGAGGGGGAAGGGGTACAGTAGCTAAGGGAATGGGGGAGGGGTACAGTAGCTAAGGGAATGGGGGAGGGGTACAGTAGCTAAGGGAATGGGGGAGGGGTACAGTAGCTAAGGGGAGGGGGAAGGGGTGAGGGGTACAGTAGCTAAGGGGAGGGGGAAGGGGTACAGTAGCTAAGGGAATGGGGGAGGGGTACAGTAGCTAAGGGAATGGGGGAGGGGTACAGTAGCTAAGGGGAGGGGGAAGGGGTACAGTAGCTAAGGGAATGGGTGAGGGGTACAGTAGCTAAGGGGAGGGGGAAGGGGTACAGTAGCTAAGGGGAGGGGGAAGGGGTACAGTAGCTAAGGGAATGGGTGAGGGGTACAGTAGCTAAGGGAATGGGGGAGGGGTACAGTAGCTAAGGGAATGGGGGAGGGGTACAGTAGCTAAGGGAATGGGGGAGTGGTGAGGGGTACAGTAGTTAAGGGAATGGGGGAGTGGTGAGGGGTACAGTAGCTAAGGGAATGGGGGAGGGGGGAGGGGTACAGTAGCTAAGGGAATGGGGGAGGGGGGGGGGTAAATTATCTAAGGGAATGGGGAGGGGGGAGGGGTACATTAGATAAGGGAAGGGGGGAGGGGTACAGTAGCTAAGGGAATGGGGGAGGGGTACAGTAGCTAAGGGAATGGGGGAGTGGTGAGGGGTACAGTAGCTAAGGGAATGGGGGAAGGGGGAGGGGTACAGTAGCTAAGGGAATGGGGGAGGGGGGAGGGGTACAGTAGATAAGGGAATGGGGGAGTGGGACAGTAGCTAAGGGAATGGGGGAGTGGTGAGGGGTACAGTAGCTAAGGGAATGGGGGAGGGGTGAGGGGTACAGTAGCTAAGGGAATGGGGGAGGGGGGAGGGGTACAGTAGCTAAGGGAATGGGGGAGGGGTACAGTAGCTAAGGGGAGGGGGAAGGGGTACAGTAGCTAAGGGAATGGGTGAGGGGTACAGTAGCTAAGGGGAGGGGGAAGGGGTACAGTAGCTAAGGGGAGGGGGAAGGGGTACAGTAGCTAAGGGAATGGGTGAGGGGTACAGTAGCTAAGGGAATGGGGGAGGGGTACAGTAGCTAAGGGAATGGGGAGGGGTACAGTAGCTAAGGGAATGGGGGAGTGGTGAGGGGTACAGTAGTTAAGGGAATGGGGGAGTGGTGAGGGGTACAGTAGCTAAGGGAATGGGGGAGGGGGAGGGGTACAGTAGCTAAGGGAATGGGGAGGGGTACAGTAGCTAAGGGAATGGGGGAGGGGTACAGTAGCTAAGGGAATGGGGGAGGGGTAGAGTAGCTAAGGGGAGGGGGAAGGGGTGAGGGGTACAGTAGCTAAGGGGAGGGGGAAGGGGTACAGTAGCTAAGGGAATGGGGGAGGGGTACAGTAGCTAAGGGAATGGGGGAGGGGTACAGTAGCTAAGGGGAGGGGAAGGGGTACAGTAGCTAAGGGAATGGGTGAGGGGTACAGTAGCTAAGGGGAGGGGGAAGGGGTACAGTAGCTAAGGGGAGGGGGAAGGGGTACAGTAGCTAAGGGAATGGGTGAGGGGTACAGTAGCTAAGGGAATGGGGGAGGGGTACAGTAGCTAAGGGAATGGGGGAGGGGTACAGTAGCTAAGGGAATGGGGGAGTGGTGAGGGGTACAGTAGTTAAGGGAATGGGGGAGTGGTGAGGGGTACAGTAGCTAAGGGAATGGGGGAGGGGGGAGGGGTACAGTAGCTAAGGGAATGGGGGAGGGGGGGGGGTAAATTATCTAAGGGAATGGGGGAGGGGGGAGGGGTACAGTAGATAAGGGAAGGGGGGAGGGGTACAGTAGCTAAGGGAATGGGGGAGGGGTACAGTAGCTAAGGGAATGGGGGAGTGGTGAGGGGTACAGTAGCTAAGGGAATGGGGGAAGGGGGAGGGGTACAGTAGCTAAGGGAATGGGGGAGGGGGGAGGGGTACAGTAGATAAGGGAATGGGGGAGTGGGACAGTAGCTAAGGGAATGGGGGAGTGGTGAGGGGTACAGTAGCTAAGGGAATGGGGGAGGGGTGAGGGGTACAGTAGCTAAGGGAATGGGGGAGGGGGGAGGGGTACAGTAGCTAAGGGAATGGGGGAGGGGGGAGGGGTACAGTAGCTAAGGGAATGGGGGAGGGGGGAGGGGTACAGTAGCTAAGGGAATGGGGGAGGGGGGAGGGGTACATTAGCTAAGGGAATGGGGGAGGGGTGAGGGGTACAGTAGCTAAGGGAAGGGGGAGGGGTACAGTAGCTAAGGGAATGGGGGAGGGGTGAGGGGTACATTAGCTAAGGGAATGGGGAGGGGGAGGGGTACATTAGCTAAGGGAATGGGGGAGGGGGGAGGGGTACAGTAGCTAAGGGAATGGGGGAGGGGGGAGGGGTACAGTAGCTAAGGGAATGGGGGAGGGGGGAGGGGTACAGTAGCTAAGGGAATGGGGGAGTGGTGAGGGGTACAGTAGCTAAGGGAATGGGGGAGGGGGGAGGGGTACAGTAGCTAAGGGAATGGGGGAGGGGTGAGGGGTACAGTAGCTAAGGGAATGGGGGAGGGGTACAGTAGCTAAGGGAATGGGGGAGGGGTACAGTAGCTAAGGGAATGGGGGAGGGGTGAGGGGTACAGTAGCTAAGGGAATGGGGGAGGGGTACAGTAGCTAAGGGAATGGGGGAGGGGTACAGGAGTGTTGGTGTATGAAATCATGTTGTTGTCTCCTGCCCCCTCCAGAGGTGACGGTGGTGTAATTGTTATTTACGTTGTTGATGTTGTTGTCTCCTGCCCCCTCCACAGGTGACGGTGGTGTAATTGTTATTTACGTTGTTGATGTTGTTGTCTCCTGCCCCCCTCCAGAGGTGACGGTGGTGTAATTGTTATTTACGTTGTTGATGTTGTTGTCTCCTGCCCCCTCCAGAGGAGACGGTGGTGTAATTGTTATTTACGTTGTTGTTGATGTTGTCTCCTGCCCCCCTCCAGAGGTGACGGTGGTGTACCAGAATGGACTGCCGGTGATCTCGGTCAGTTTGCCGTCCCGTAGAGAGCGATGCCAGTTCACTCTGAAGCCCCTCAGTGACTGTGTTGGGGTGTTCCTCACACAGCTGCAGACGGAGGACAGGGGCATCGACCGAGTAGCCATCTACTCTACAGGTAACACACATATATACACACACACACACACACACACACACACACACACACACACACACACACACACACACACACACACACACACATACTGTATATACACGCACACACACACATGTGTATATATACATGCACACACACACACACACATACATATACACACACACACACATATCTATCCTACCCTGCCTTTCTAAGGTCTTCGAAAGCCAAGTTAACAAACAGATCATCGTCCATTTCGAATCGCACCGTTCCTTCTCCGCTATGCAATCTGGTTTCCGAGCTGGTCATGGGTGCACCTCAGCCACGCTCAAGGTCCTAAACGATATCATAACCGCCATCGATAAGAGACAGTACTGTGCAGCCGTCTTCATCGACCTGGCCAAGGCTTTCGACTCTGTCAATCACCACATTCTTATCGGCAGACTCAACAGCCTTGGTTTCTCAAATGATTGCCTCGTCTGGTTCATCAACTACTTATCAGACAGAGTTCAGTGTGTCAAATCGGAGGGTCTGTTGTCCGGGCCTCTGGCAGTCTCTATGGGGGTGCCACAGGGTTCAATCCTCGGGCCGACTCTCTTCTCTGTATACATCAATGATGTTGCTCTTGCTGCTGGTGATTCTCTGATCCACCTCTACGCAGACGACACCATTCTGTATACTTCTGGCCCTTCTTTGGACACTGTGTTAACAAACCTCCAGACAAGCTTCAATGCCCTACAACTCTCCTTCCGTGGCCTCCAACTGCTCTTAAATGCTAGTAAATCGAAATGCATGCTCTTCAACCGATCGCTGCCTGCACCTGCCCGCCCGTCCAGCATCACTACTCTGGACGGTTCTGACTTAGAATATGTGGACAACTACAAATACCTAGATGTCTAGTTAGACTGTAAACTCTCCTTCCAGACTCACATTAAACATCTCCAATCCAAAATTAAATCTAGAATCGGCTTCCTATTTTGCAACAAAGCCTCCTTCACTCATGCTGCCAAACATACCCTCGTAAAACTGACCATCCTACCAATCCTCGACTTCGGCGATGTCATTTACAAAATAGCCTCCAACACTCTACTCAGCAAATTGGATGCAGTCTATCACAGTGCCATCCATTTTGTCACCAAAGCCCCATATACTACCCACCACTGCGACCTATATGCTCTCGTTGGCTGGCCCTCACTTCATATTCGTCGCCAAACCCACTGGCTCCAGGTCATTTATAAGTCTTTGCTAGGTAAAGCCCCGCCTTGTCTCAGCTCACTGGTCACCATAGCAGCACCCACCCGTAGCACGCGCTCCAGCAGGTATATTTCACTGGTCACCCCCAAAGCCAATTCCTCCTTCGGCCGCCTTTTCTTCCAGTTCTCTGCTGCCAATGACTGGAACGAACTGCAAAAATCACTGAAGCTGGAGACTTATCTCCCTCACTAACTATAAGCACCAGCTGTCAGAGCAGCTCACAGTTCACTGCACCTGTACATAGCCCATCTGTAAATAGCCCATCCAACTACCTCATCCCCATACTGTTTTTTTGTTTTGTTTTTTTGCTCCTTTGCACCCCAGTATCTCTACTTGCACACTCATCTTCTGCACATCCATCACTCCAGTGTTTATTTGATCAATTGTAATTATTTCGCCACTACGGCCTATTTATTGCCTCACCTCCCTAATCTTACTTCATTTGCACACACTGTATATAGACTTTTTCTATTGTATTATTGACTGTATGTTTGTTTATTCCATGTGTAACTCTGTGTTGTTGTTTGTGTCGCACTGCTATGCTTTATCTTGGCCAGGTCGCAGTTGTAAATGAGAACTTGTTCTCAACTAGCCTACCTGGTTAAACAAAGGTGAAAAAAAACTTGCTTTAATCCTGGTTGTTGTTGACACTAGTTAACCACTCTGTTCTATCAGTATTAATCCTGGTTGTAGACACTAGTTAACCACTCTGTACTGTCAGTATTAATCCTGGTTGTTGTTGACACTAGTTAACCACTCTGTTCTATCAGTATTAATCCTGGTTGTTGTAGACACTAGTTAACCACTCTGTTATATCAGTATTAATCCTGGTTGTTGTAGACACTAGTTAACCACTCTGTTCTATCAGTATTAATCCTGGTTGTTGTTGACACTAGTTAACCACTCTGTTCTGTCAGTATTAATCCTGGTTGTTGTTGACACTAGTTAACCACTCTGTTCTGTCAGTATTAATCCTGGTTGTTGTAGACACTAGTTAACCACTCTGTACTGTCAGTATTAATCCTGGTTGTTGTTGACACTAGTTAACCACTCTGTTCTATCAGTATTAATCCTGGTTGTAGACACTAGTTAACCACTCTGTACTGTCAGTATTAATCCTGGTTGTTGTAGACACTAGTTAACCACTCTGTACTGTCAGTATTAATCCTGGTTGTTGTTGACACTAGTTAACCACTCTGTTCTATCAGTATTAATCCTGGTTGTAGACACTAGTTAACCACTCTGTACTGTCAGTATTAATCCTGGTTGTTGTTGACACTAGTTAACCACTCTGTTCTATCAGTATTAATCCTGGTTGTTGTTGACACTAGTTAACCACTCTGTTCTATCAGTATTAATCCTGGTTGTAGACACTAGTTAACCACTCTGTACTGTCAGTATTAATCCTGGTTGTTGTAGACACTAGTTAACCACTCTGTTCTATCAGTATTAGTCCTGGTTGTTGTTGACACTAGTTAACCACTCTGTTCTATCAGTATTAATCCTGGTTGTAGACACTAGTTAACCACTCTGTACTGTCAGTATTAATCCTGGTTGTTGTTGACACTAGTTAACCACTCTGTTCTATCAGTATTAATCCTGGTTGTTGTAGACACTAGTTAACCACTCTGTTCTGTCAGTATTAATCCTGGTTGTTGTTGACACTAGTTAACCACTCTGTACTGTCAGTATTAATCCTGGTTGTTGTTGACACTAGTTAACCACTCTGTTCTATCAGTATTAATCCTGGTTGTTGTAGACACTAGTTAACCACTCTGTTCTGTCAGTATTAATCCTGGTTGTTGTTGACACTAGTTAACCACTCTGTTCTATCAGTATTAATCCTGGTTGTTGTAGACACTAGTTAACCACTCTGTTCTATCAGTATTAATCCTGGTTGTTGTTGACACTAGTTAACCACTCTGTTCTATCAGTATTAATCCTGGTTGTTGTAGACACTAGTTAACCACTCTGTTCTATCAGTATTAATCCTGGTTGTTGTTGACACTAGTTAACCACTCTGTACTGTCAGTATTAATCCTGGTTGTTGTTGACACTAGTTAACCACTCTGTACTATCAGTATTAATCCTGGTTGTTGTTGACACTAGTTAACCACTCTGTACTATCAGTATTAATCCTGGTTGTTGTAGACACTAGTTAACCACTCTGTACTGTCAGTATTAATCCTGGTTGTTGTTGACACTAGTTAACCACTCTGTTCTGTCAGTATTAATCCTGGTTGTTGTTGACACTAGTTAACCACTCTGTTCTATCAGTATTAATCCTGGTTGTTGTAGACACTAGTTAACCACTCTGTTCTGTCAGTATTAATCCTGGTTGTTGTTGACACTAGTTAACCACTCTGTACTGTCAGTATTAATCCTGGTTGTTGTTGACACTAGTTAACCACTCTGTTCTATTAGTATTAATCCTGGTTGTTGTTGACACTAGTTAACCACTCTGTACTGTCAGTATTAATCCTGGTTGTTGTAGACACTAGTTAACCACTCTGTTCTATCAGTATTAATCCTGGTTGTTGTTGACACTAGTTAACCACTCTGTTCTATCAGTATTAATCCTGGTTGTAGACACTAGTTAACCACTCTGTTCTATCAGTATTAATCCTGGTTGTTGTAGACACTAGTTAACCACTCTGTTCTGTCAGTATTAATCCTGGTTGTTGTTGACACTAGTTAACCACTCTGTACTGTCAGTATTAATCCTGGTTGTTGTTGACACTAGTTAACCACTCTGTTCTATCAGTATTAATCCTGGTTGTTGTAGACACTAGTTAACCACTCTGTTCTGTCAGTATTAATCCTGGTTGTTGTTGACACTAGTTAACCACTCTGTTCTATCAGTATTAATCCTGGTTGTTGTAGACACTAGTTAACCACTCTGTTCTATCAGTATTAATCCTGGTTGTTGTTGACACTAGTTAACCACTCTGTTCTATCAGTATTAATCCTGGTTGTTGTAGACACTAGTTAACCACTCTGTTCTATCAGTATTAATCCTGGTTGTTGTTGACACTAGTTAACCACTCTGTTCTGTCAGTATTAATCCTGGTTGTTGTTGACACTAGTTAACCACTCTGTACTATCAGTATTAATCCTGGTTGTTGTTGACACTAGTTAACCACTCTGTACTATCAGTATTAATCCTGGTTGTTGTAGACACTAGTTAACCACTCTGTACTGTCAGTATTAATCCTGGTTGTTGTTGACACTAGTTAACCACTCTGTACTGTCAGTATTAATCCTGGTTGTTGTTGACACTAGTTAACCACTCTGTACTGTCAGTATTAATCCTGGTTGTTGTTGACACTAGTTAACCACTCTGTTCTATCAGTATTAATCCTGGTTGTTGTTGACACTAGTTAACCACTCTGTTCTGTCAGTATTAATCCTGGTTGTTGTAGACACTAGTTAACCACTCTGTTCTATCAGTATTAATCCTGGTTGTTGTTGACACTAGTTAACCACTCTGTTCTGTCAGTATTAATCCTGGTTGTTGTAGACACTAGTTAACCACTCTGTTCTGTCAGTATTAATCCTGGTTGTTGTTGACACTAGTTAACCACTCTCTTCTGTCAGTATTAATCCTGGTTGTTGACACTAGTTAACCACTCTGTTCTGTCAGTATTAATCCTGGTTGTTGTTGACACTAGTTAACCACTCTGTACTATCAGTATTAATCCTGGTTGTTGTTGACACTAGTTAACCACTCTGTTCTATCAGTATTAATCCTGGTTGTTGTTGACACTAGTTAACCACTCTGTACTGTCAGTATTAATCCTGGTTGTTGTTGACACTAGTTAACCACTCTGTACTATCAGTATTAATCCTGGTTGTTGTAGACACTAGTTAACCACTCTGTTCTATCAGTATTAATCCTGGTTGTTGTAGACACTAGTTAACCACTCTGTTCTATCAGTATTAATCCTGGTTGTTGTAGACACTAGTTAACCACTCTGTACTGTCAGTATTAATCCTGGTTGTTGTTGACACTAGTTAACCACTCTGTACTATCAGTATTAATCCTGGTTGTTGTTGACACTAGTTATAACCACTCTGTTCTATCAGTATTAATCCTGGTTGTTGTAGACACTAGTTAACCACTCTGTACTGTCAGTATTAATCCTGGTTGTTGTAGACACTAGTTAACCACTCTGTTCTATCAGTATTAATCCTGGTTGTTGTTGACACTAGTTAACCACTCTGTACTATCAGTATTAATCCTGGTTGTTGTTGACACTAGTTATAACCACTCTGTACTATCAGTATTAATCCTGGTTGTTGTTGACACTAGTTAACCACTCTGTTCTATCAGTATTAATCCTGGTTGTTGTAGACACTAGTTAACCACTCTGTTCTATCAGTATTAATCCTGGTTGTTGTAGACACTAGTTAACCACTCTGTTCTATCAGTATTAATCCTGGTTGTTGTTGACACTAGTTATAACCACTCTGTACTATCAGTATTAATCCTGGTTGTTGTAGACACTAGTTAACCACTCTGTTCTATCAGTATTAATCCTGGTTGTTGTTGACACTAGTTAACCACTCTGTACTATCAGTATTAATCCTGGTTGTTGTAGACACTAGTTAACCACTCTGTACTGTCAGTATTAATCCTGGTTGTTGTTGACACTAGTTAACCACTCTGTACTATCAGTATTAATCCTGGTTGTTGTTGACACTAGTTAACCACTCTGTACTGTCAGTATTAATCCTGGTTGTTGTAGACACTAGTTAACGGCTGCCCCTCATGATGAGTGCCCCCCCATCAAAGTTGCCCATCCCTGATGTAGACACTAGTTCCCCACGCTGTACAATCAGTATTCAGGCATATTGCCACAATACCCATTCAGTCCGATGCTCATTATTATTTAAATGCTTCCCAAATGGCACCCTATTTCCTATTTAGTGGTCAGGAGTAGTGCCCTCTATATGGAATAGGGTACCATTCAGGACGAAGCCTGTCTCCTCTACCGATGGTGCTCATTATCCTCTAACAAGTGGTGCAGATGTCTTCCCTCTGAGGCTATGATATCTGAACTGCCTCCCAAATGACACCCTATTCCCTAATTAGTGCACTACTACCGATAGGGATCTGATCAAAAGTAGTGTACTGCCTAGGGAATAGGATGCACATTTGGGACACAGACACGATCTCCATTAGAAGGACTCAGGGCTGGTCTCAGAGCCTATTCTACATTCACATAGCTCCCTATTTCAACCCTTATAGTGCACAACTTCTGACCAGAGCCCTATTGTCCCTGGTTAAAAGTAGTGCACTATGTAGGGAATAGGGTGCCAGTTGGGAGACAAGCCAGAGAAATGGGCTTAATGTTACTGCCATGAAATGAGGAGGATGTGAAGTGTGTTTTTCAAGTAGCAGAGTGTTTCGGTGCATGGTCACATGACTGATATCCCTTTCTATCCCCCCCCCCCCTTCTCCCTCCCCCTCTCCCCCCC
Organism: Salvelinus alpinus; assembly: GCF_045679555.1. Lineage (NCBI taxonomy): Eukaryota > Metazoa > Chordata > Actinopteri > Salmoniformes > Salmonidae > Salvelinus > Salvelinus alpinus. The sequence goes on from NC_092088.1 coordinate 8,643,236, forward strand.
TTCTCCCCCCTTCCCCCTCTCCCCCCCTTCTCCCTCCCTCCCCTCTTCCCCCCCCTCTCTCCCCCCTTCCCCTCCCTTCTCCCTCCCTCCTTCCCCCCCTCACCCTTCCCCTCACCTTCCTTCTCCCTCCCATCCTCCCCCCCATCCCCCCCCCCCCCCTTCCCTCCCCCCCCCCATCCCTCTCCCCCCCCCCCCCTCCCTCCCCCCCCCCCCCACCCCTCCCTCCTCTCTCCCTCCCTCCAGATGGGGCGAGGGTAGCCTCTTCTACAGGTATAGACATCCTGCTGTTGGATGATTTCAACCTGGTCATCAACGACGTTACGCACCTGGTGAGGCCGCCACGAAGAGGTGAGATTTACCAGGGCTCAGGAGATGAAAACACATTTATTTTGTGCTTCATACTTTTAAGAGGTGAAAGTAGGCATTTGTCTGCCTGTCTGCCTGTCTGCCTGTCTGGTCTGTCTGTCTGTCTGTCTGTCTGTCTGTCTTTCATAGACTTAGATAAACAATGTCTGCCTTCCTTTTTTATTTTATATACCATAGAGATGTATAGACATCATAACGCTGTATCTGTCCCACTATGGCGTCTGTGTTTAAGCATGGGCCGCGCCATTGAGGCCATCTCCATTTTGAAGTAGTTCATTTTCTTCTTCTACTACTTCTATGAGTTGGTAAACAAACTGAAAGGGTGTATACTTCAACAAGATATCCCAGTCTGACTTCATGTCCCAACGTCCTTGGATAAACCCCAAATTCTGTGATAAATGTGTTAAATGTAGGCGCACTAAAACAAACTCCACGGTTAAGTTTGGGCGTTAATTGCGACTGGGCTTGCTAAATCGTTGTGGACAGATGGCAGAGGGGTAAAAAGTTGTGAGCTCCCGCTCCGTAGAGCGCAGGTTCAATCTCAGTGTGGGACACTCGTTTGTGTTTTGTATTTTTTATTTTTTTGTTCCTTAGTGGCCAGTTTAGACAGTATCTCCCAATGTCTTGAGGACATGCACAAACGTTACATTTCGCAATGGATCTGAAGTGATTCCTGTGGCATACTGCCACCAGCTGTGTGTTGTTTGAACAAGTATAACGCCAAGGTTGGTGATTAACTGTCACATGCAGTTATGGAATGTTTACTCATAAGTAGAATTAATTGACTGATCCCTTCTGATGACCTGGATGGCCTTGTGTGTGTGTGTGTGTGTGTGTGTGTGTGTGTGTGGTGTGTGGTGTGTGGTGTGTGTGTGTGAGAAATGGTGTGTTAACATGTCTGACCTCTGAGGAGGCGGAGCCTGTCTGTCTGTTTCTACTTTCTAACCCTCTGTGTGTCTCTGTAGATCTCCTAGCCAATGATGAGGCAGAGCCTGTCTGTCTGTCTGTCTGTCTGTGTCTACCTTCTAACCCTCTGTGTGTGTCTGTAGATCTCCTAGCCAATGATGAGGCAGAGCGTCTGAACGACGTGAAGTTCCTGGTCCAGCAGCTCTACACCACCATGCGTATAGAAGAACATCAGCTTAGTAAAGAGAAGGAACTGGTGGTCAGACTGGAGGACCTCAACTCACAGCTACGTCCTCTGGAGAAGGTACTGTACACACAGTCATTTATTGGCATTAAATACATTTGGAAATATCACTTTTTTTCTGTCTTCTGTTGGACATGAATTGCTGTGTTTAGAATTACATTCACTACATGGTTAATTAGTTAACTGTAAGTTAGTTAGTTGTAAGTCGCTCTGGATAAGAGCGTCTGCTAAATGACTTAAATGTAATGTAAATGTTAATGTTTAACATGGGGGGATAGAGAACTGCATGGTTAACATGGGGAGATAGAGAACTGCATGGTTAACATGGGGAGATAGAGAACTGCATGGTTAACATGGGGGGATAGAGAACTGCATGGTTAACATGGGGAGATAGAGAACTGCATGGTTAACATGGGGGGATAGAGAACTGCATGGTTAACATGGGGGGATAGAGAACTGCATGGTTAACATGGGGGGATAGAGAACTGCATGGTTAACATGGGGAGATAGAGAACTGCATGGTTAACATGGGGGGATAGAGAACTGCATGGTTAACATGGGGGGATAGAGAACTGCATGGTTAACATGGGGGGATAGAGAACTGCATGGTTAACATGGGGGGATAGAGAACTGCATGGTTAACATGGGGAGATAGAAAAGGGTCAATACGACTGTATTCAGCACTTTACTCCCAATGGAAGGATGGACACAAGCCAGCACATTGGGAGAGTTATTCACAAATCAATGGATTGTAGTGAGGGGTAAAGATGTTTGAAGGTAGTGAGGGATGAAGATGTTTGAAGGTAGTGAGGGATAAAGATGTTTGAAGGTAGTGAGGGATAAAGATGTTTGAAGGTAGTGAGGGATAAGGTGTGTAACGGTAGTGAGTGATAAGATGTTTGACGGTAGTGAGTGATAAGGTGTTTGAAGGTAGTGAGGGATGAAGATGTTTGAAGGTAGTGAGTGATAAGATGTTTGAAGGTAGTGAGTGATAAGATGTTTGAAGGTAGTGAGGGATGAAGGTGTTTGAAGGTAGTGAGGGATAAGGTGTGTAACGGTAGTGAGTGATAAGATGTTTGAAGGTAGTGAGTGATAAGATGTTTGAAGGTAGTGAGGGATGAAGATGTTTGAAGGTAGTGAGTGATAAGGTGTTTAACGGTAGTGAGTGATAAGATGTTTGAAGGTAGTGAGTGATAAGATGTTTGAAGGTAGTGAGGGATGAAGGTGTTTGAAGGTAGTGAGGGATGAAGGTGTTTGAAGGTAGTGAGTGATACGGTGTTTAACGGTAGTGAGTGATAAGGTGTTTGACAGTAGTGAGGGATAACGATGTTTGAAGGTAGTGAGTGATAAGGTGTTTAACGGTAGTGAGTGATAGGATGTTTGACAGTAGTGAGTGATTATATAAGTCTTTTAGCTGATGCTTTTATCCAAAGCAACTTAATGTTTGACTCTTTATGCGATGTGCAGTGCATCGAACACCGGAAGAAGAATGATCAGTAATTACCATAGTGAATCATTGTAATGTTTGTTTATGTGTCAATTATTCTCATAAGGGATGGGTTACCAATTGGCGATTTGACCCGGGGGGAAAAATGTCCTTCATTCATACAGTCATGCCTGGATACATGTTTTGCGAATGGGTGGTCCCGGGAATCAAACCCGTCTTCCTGGTGTTGCAAGCACCATGCTCTAACAACTGAGCTACAGTGGGCCAATGGTGTGCCTTTTTTTATGACTGATGGCTGTCTCTGATTGGCTGTTTGCCCAGGTGAGGGAGGAGCTGAGTCGTAAGGCGGAGCGTCGTACCACCTGGGTGCTGTGGGGGGGTATGGCCTACATGGCAACACAGTTTGGGATCCTGGCGCGCCTCACCTGGTGGGAGTACTCCTGGGATATCATGGAGCCTGTCACCTACTTCATTACCTACGCCACCGCCATGGCTATGTACTCCTACTATGTACTCACACGCCAGGTAACACACACACACCCTCTATAGCACACAGCAAATCCAAGCCTTTTACAGGGCCAGACTGTGTTTGTGTGTTGAGACTAAGCACTAGTCTTTGTGTATTCTAGTAGCGTTTTTGGAGCAGGTTCATTCATGTTTGGTTCATTTACGTTTGGTTCATTTACGTTTGGTTCATTTACGTTTGGTTCATTCATGTTTGTTCATTCATGTTTGGTTCATTCATGTTTGGTTCATTCATGTTTGATTCATTTACGTTTGGTTCATTCATGTTTGATTCATTCATGTTTGGTTCATTTAAGTTTGGTTCATTCATGTTTGATTCATTTACGTTTGGTTCATTCATGTTTGATTCATTTACGTTTGGTTTATTCATGTTTGGTTTATTCATGTTTGGTTCATTCACGTTTGGTTTATTCATGTTTGGTTCATTCATGTTTGGTTCATTTAAGTTTGGTTCATTCATGTTTGATTCATTTACGTTTGGTTTATTCATGTTTGGTTCATTCACGTTTGGTTCATTCATGTTTGGTTCATTCATGGATGTGTCCTCCTTTCCCTGTTGGGTTACAGTATGTATACAGTATTTTCCTTAGTAGAAGTTGTAGCATTCTGGAGTAGGTCTAGTTCTGTTATTGTGACAGAATGTCCCCTGTCCTGTAGGAGTACCTCTACCCTGACGCCAGGGACAGACAGTACCTGCTGTTCTTCCACAAGGGGGTGAAGAGACAACGTTTTGACATCTACAAGTACAACGAGCTGAAGGACTCTATCGCTGAGGTAGGCACTAACACTAACCCCGACACTAACCCCGACACCAACCCCAACACTAACCCCGACACCAACCCCGACACTAACCCCGACACTAACACTAACCCCGACACCAACCCCGACACTAACCCCGACACTAACACTAACCCCGACACTAACCCCGACACTAACACTAACCCCGACACTAACCCCGACACTAACACTAACCCCGACACCGACACTAACACCGACCCCGACACTAACACCAACCCCGACACTAACCCCGACACCAACACTAACACCGACACTAACACCGACCCCGACACTAACACCGACCCCGACACTAACACCGACCCCGACACCAACACCGACCCCGACACTAACACCGACACTAACACCGACCCCGACACTAACACCGACCCCGACACTGACACCGACCCCGACACTGACACCGACCCCGACACTGACACCGACCCCGACACTGACACCGACCCCGACACTGACACCGACCCCGACACTAACACCGACCCCGACACCGACACTAACACCGACACCGACACTGACACTGACACCGTTACCGACCCCGACACCGACCCCGACACCGACCCCGACACCGACACCGACCCCGTTACTGACCCCGACACCGACACCAACACCAACACTAACACTAACATCGACCCCGACACTAACACCGACCCCGACACCAACCCCAACCCAGACACTAACCCCGACACCAACCACACAGACACAGGCATGCACACATGAACACACATGAACAAACATTAACATGTCTACACAAAATGTACTGTTGTTATGGTTTCATAATCTGGATGGAAACGTTATGACAAAAAAATAACAATTGTAGAAGGAATTCACACCTTTCTCATATTATTCCCCCCCCCCCAGGTGGAGTTAGATCTGAAACGCCTGAGGGATCCCCTCCAGCTCCAACTCCCTGTCCAGCAACTCACCGCCTCCAGCAAAGATTGATGGGAAGAGTGATGTCCTCCTCTGCTTTCTTCATCTCTCCCTCCGCTCCTCCATCCCTCCTCCGCTCCTCTATCCCTCCTTTCCTTACCCTCCTCCATCCCTCTTCCTCTCCTCCATCCCTCCTTTCCTTACCCTCTGCTCCTCCATCCCTCCTTTCCTTACCCTCTGCTCCTCCATCCCTCCTTTCCTTACCCTCTGCTCCTCCATCCCTCCTTTCCTTACCCTCCGCTCCTCCATCCCTCCTTTCCTTACCCTCTGCTCCTCCATCCCTCCTTTCCTTACCCTCCTCCTCTCTCCATCCCTCCTTTCCTTACCCTCCTCCGCTCCTCCATCCATCCCTCCTTTCCTTACCCCCCTCCTCTCTCCATCCCTCCTTTCCTTACCCTCCTCCGCTCCTCCATCCCTCCTTTCCTTACCCCCCTCCTCTCTCCATCCCTCCTTTCCTTACGCTCCTCCATCCCTCCTTTCCTTACGCTCCTCCATCCCTCCTTTCCTTACCCTCCTCCGCTCCTCCATCCCTCCTTTCCTTCTTTCCTTACCCCCCTCCTCTCTCCATCCCTCCTTTCCTTACGCTCCTCTGCTCCTCCATCCCTCCTTTCCTTACCCTCCTCCGCTCCTCCATCCATCCCTCCTTTCCTTACCCCCCTCCTCTCTCCATTCCTCCTTTCCTTACGCTCCTCCATCCCTCCTTTCCTTACGCTCCTCCATCCCTCCTTTCCTTACCCTCCTCCGCTCCTCCATCCCTCCTTTCCTTACCCCCCTCCTCTCTCCATCCCTCCTTTCCTTACGCTCCTCCGCTCCTCCATCCCTCCTTTCCTTACCCTCCTCCGCTCCTCCATCCCTCCTTTCCTTACCCTCTTACCCTCCTCTCTCTCCATCCGTCCACCTTTAATCCTCTTTGTTAAACAAACCCTTCCCTTTAGCGACCGACCGTGGGAGTTTTTCTTTTTACATTTTCTCCTTTTTTAAATTTCTCTGACTTGAAAACTCAAATGATAAAGTCAACCCATCTGTAGAGGAGGTTTAGAAAGAACAGAAAGTGAATCGAATTGTGTCTGGGGGTGGAGATTATGATGAAACTGGGTGCTATGGATATGCAACAGGACTTCAGGACAGCCTGCAGGAAGCTCTAGGGGACGTACAGGAAGTGGCACGCTGCAGTGTGAGGAGTTACAGAGGAGGCGGAGGGGACGGGGGCAGACAAATGGACACGTCTATAAGTGTGTGTGGTGATATCCCGGGACTCCAACCCCAAGCCACTTAACAGTTGCTTTATCTATTTGTTAGCTAGGCCCACAGTCCAGCATTCAAACACACACACACCACTCCTATGGGGCTTCGGGACGTCTGTGTCCTACGAATTCACGTTTACAAAGATTCATCCTCTAGCTCTACCCCCTGACCTTTAATCTCAGCCCTCTGACCTCTGCATGCTCGGAGGACATGGCTGTGATTGGACAAGGGTTCCTGTGACCTCCAGGTGACCGTGAACTTTGACCTTGGCCGACCCCTCTTGTCTCGTCTGATTGGCTGTGGCCAACCCTGCCAAAGTCTGTTTCCAGTTCCCGCCCTCTCTGCCTGAAGTACAGCTACCCACAGAGCATATTGCTATGATGACAAGGACCTTTTATCAGGAGCCTTTCAGCTTGTCACAGCCTTTACAGGAAGTGGATAGACGGAGTTGAGGTCAGGTGACCACACCTCACTTCCTATTCCTGTTGTTGACTTCCTATCAACTTCCTGTTTCCTGTAACATGCTGCGCCGGGATTGGAGGATAGTACTTCCGATAACAACATCACTGTGTGTTCTAATATTCCCAGATGTTTTATTTTAGAAGCAATATTTGTTATGAGAAACAATATACAATCAATCCCAATGAAGGTAGAGGAGGTTTAGATCATTCAGTGGGGGGAGGAGCTCTCTCTTTAACATCCTATATCAGAAAATATAGTTAATATACCATATCTGTATCTCTTTAGTAATGTCTCAACCATACAGGACCCCCGTATCAATAGGTCTTCCCACTCCGTCTCTCACACACGGTTATCATTCTACTACCACCAATATAACCCACCAAGGCTTCATAGACATACATCCATCATCCACAAACACAAGCAGCAGCAGAATAGACGAGTTCCTAGAAGGATTTCTGTCAGAGAGATTCTGCGTGCCACTCGCATATCCTACAATTCCTTCCAACTACACTGTAACTCATATCAGCCAAGAGAACATCGTAGAACCCTCACAAACAGCAATGATGTATCGCGTAGAACCCTCACAAACAGCAACGATGTACCCCGTAGAACCCTCACAAACAGCAACGATGTACCCCGTAGAACCCTCACAAACAGCAACGATGTTCCCCGTAGAACCCTCACAAACAGCAACGATGTTCCCCGTAGAACCCTCACAAACAGCAACGATGTTCCCCGTAGAACCCTCACAAACAGCAACGATGTTCCCCGTAGAACCCTCACAAACAGCAACGGTGTTCCCCGTAGAACCCTCACAAACAGCAACGATGTTCCCCGTAGAACCCTCACAAACAGCAACGATGTATCGCGTAGAACCCTCACAAACAGCAACGGTGTACCCCGTAGAACCCTCACAAACAGCTGTGGCCCGACCGTGTACCATTTCTGAATATGCTCACATTTTTCACAGTAACCTAATTGTGTGGATATAAAGAAAGAGACATATTAATATTGTAATATATGATATGTTGTGTACCTGTGTGTGTGTGCGACATTGCAGGTTGTTCAATGATGAATCTTCTCCGTCTGTATGTGAGGTTTTGTAGGACATCATTTAAGCCAAGGAACATAAAACAGAGATCACACACACACACACACACACACACACACACACACACACACACACACACACACACACACACACACACACACACACACACACACACACACACACACACACACACACACACACACAAACATAATACTGATGCATTGTTGCTGCAAAAGAAAAGCAATTTTCCAAAATAAACCATTTCTCCTGAAAACTAGAAAATAGACTGAACTTTTACAGGGAATGTCTCAGATCCGATGTGCATGCTTTTTTCATTGTGACGAGAACAAATAAGTATAATTGATTTGTTCTAAAAAAATAAAATAAAAAACACGGACATAACTTGTTCTGAATTGGTCTTGGCTTCAGACAGCATGCAACGCAACGCATATTTCAATGACATGATATCAATGGTTCACATGTGAACAGAACATGTCCAAATTAATGTCAGTTGATGCCCAATGAGGGTTTTGTAAAAGGTCTCCTGTCACCCTCTATATGACCTATGACTTAACCATTCGATCGCCTCAATCAATAACCTGTCATTAAAAACCGACGCTGCAGATAGTAGAAGTATAAACTGTGTGCTTGAGGTTCATTCACACAAACAAGGCTGTTCCGTTCCAAAGTTCTCTCCTCCCACTGGTCCTAGTAGCTGTTCCAAGTAACTGCCCCCCCCCCCTCCTCCCTCCCCCTGATAGACAGCCAGGCAGACAGGGTAGAGTACACGGATGCTACAGGATGGTAGAATACACGTGAATGTGTAGTAGGAGCGTTATTGACACGCTGTTGTTGTTACTCTCGATACAAGCGATCAAACCCAGGTTCATGTTCTGCTGGTTGATCAAACAAAGCCATATCTATGTTGTTACGTCAGTTGTGGGGATTGGCTTGGGGGTAGAGCTCTTCTGTTAATTGGAGGGGGTAGACCTCTTCTGTTAATTGGAGGGGGTAGACCTCTTCTGTTAATTGGAGGGGGTAGACCCCTTCTGTTAATTGGAGGGGGTAGACCCCTTCTGTTAATTGGAGGGGGTAGACCCCTTCTGTTAATTGGAGGGGGTAGACCCCTTCTGTTAATTGGAGGGGGTAGACCTCTTCTGTTAATTGGAGGGGGTAGACCTCTTCTGTTAATTGGAGGGGGTAGACCCCTTCTGTTAATTGGAGGGGGTAGACCCCTTCTGTTAATTGGAGGGGGTAGAGCTCTTCTGTTAATTGGAGGGGGTAGAGCTCTTCTGTTAATTGGAGGGGGTAGAGCTCTTCTGTTAATTGGAGGGGGTAGACCTCTTCTGTTAATTGGAGGGGGTAGACCCCTTCTGTTAATTGGAGGGGGTAGACCTCTTCTGTTAATTGGAGGGGGTAGACCTCTTCTGTTAATTGGAGGGGGTAGACCTCTTCTGTTAATTGGAGGGGGTAGACCTCTTCTGTTAATTGGAGGGGGTAGACCTCTTCTGTTAATTGGAGGGGGTAGACCCCTTCTGTTAATTGGAGGGGGTAGACCTCTTCTGTTAATTGGAGGGGGTAGACCTCTTCTGTTAATTGGAGGGGGTAGACCTCTTCTGTTAATTGGAGGGGGTAGACCTCTTCTGTTAATTGGAGGGGGTAGACCTCTTCTGTTAATTGGAGGGGGTAGACCTCTTCTGTTAATTGGAGGGGGTAGACCTCTTCTGTTAATTGGAGGGGGTAGACCCCTTCTGTTAATTGGAGGGGGTAGACCTCTTCTGTTAATTGGAGGGGGTAGACCTCTTCTGTTAATTGGAGGGGGTAGACCTCTTCTGTTAATTGGAGGGGGTAGACCTCTTCTGTTAATTGGAGGGGGTAGACCTCTTCTGTTAATTGGAGGGGGTAGACCTCTTCTGTTAATTGGAGGGGGTAGACCTCTTCTGTTAATTGGAGGGGGTAGAGCTCTTCTGTTAATTGGAGGGGGTAGAGCTCTTCTGTTAATTGGAGGGGGTAGAGCTCTTCTGTTAATTGGAGGGGGTAGAGCTCTTCTGTTAATTGGAGGGGGTAGAGCTCTTCTGTTAATTGGAGGGGGTAGACCTCTTCTGTTAATTGGAGGGGGTAGACCTCTTCTGTTAATTGGAGGGGGTAGAGCTCTTCTGTTAATTGGAGGGGGTAGAGCTCTTCTGTTAATTGGAGGGGGTAGAGCTCTTCTGTTAATTGGAGGGGGTAGACCTCTTCTGTTAATTGGAGGGGGTAGACCTCTTCTGTTAATTGGAGGGGGTAGACCTCTTCTGTTAATTGGAGGGGGTAGACCTCTTCTGTTAATTGGAGGGGGTAGACCTCTTCTGTTAATTGGAGGGGGTAGACCCCTTCTGTTAATTGGAGGGGGTAGACCTCTTCTGTTAATTGGAGGGGGTAGACCTCTTCTGTTAATTGGAGGGGGTAGACCTCTTCTGTTAATTGGAGGGGGTAGACCTCTTCTGTTAATTGGAGGGGGTAGACCTCTTCTGTTAATTGGAGGGGGTAGACCCCTTCTGTTAATTGGAGGGGGTAGACCCCTTCTGTTAATTGGAGGGGGTAGACCTCTTCTGTTAATTGGAGGGGGTAGACCTCTTCTGTTAATTGGAGGGGGTAGACCTCTTCTGTTAATTGGAGGGGGTAGACCTCTTCTGTTAATTGGAGGGGGTAGACCTCTTCTGTTAATTGGAGGGGGTAGACCTCTTCTGTTAATTGGAGGGGGTAGACCTCTTCTGTTAATTGGAGGGGGTAGACCTCTTCTGTTAATTGGAGGGGGTAGATCTCTTCTGTTAATTGGAGGGGGTAGATCTCTTCTGTTAATTGGAGGGGGTAGACCTCTTCTGTTAATTGGAGGGGGTAGAGCTCTTCTGTTAATTGGAGGGGGTAGACCTCTTCTGTTAATTGGAGGGGGTAGAGCTCTTCTGTTAATTGGAGGGGGTAGACCCCTTCTGTTAATTGGAGGGGGTAGACCCCTTCTGTTAATTGGAGGGGGTAGACCTCTTCTGTTAATTGGAGGGGGTAGACCTCTTCTGTTAATTGGAGGGGGTAGACCTCTTCTGTTAATTGGAGGGGGTAGACCTCTTCTGTTAATTGGAGGGGGTAGACCTCTTCTGTTAATTGGAGGGGGTAGACCTCTTCTGTTAATTGGAGGGGGTAGACCTCTTCTGTTAATTGGAGGGGGTAGACCTCTTCTGTTAATTGGAGGGGGTAGACCTCTTCTGTTAATTGGAGGGGGTAGACCTCTTCTGTTAATTGGAAGGGGGTAGACCTCTTCTGTTAATTGGAAGGGGGTAGACCTCTTCTGTTAATTGGAGGGGGTAGACCTCTTCTTTTAATTGGAGGGGGTAGACCTCTTCTGTTAATTGGAGGGGGTAGACCTCTTCTGTTAATTGGAGGGGGTAGACCTCTTCTGTTAATTGGAGGGGGTAGACCTCTTCTGTTAATTGGAGGGGGTAGACCTCTTCTGTTAATTGGAGGGGGTAGACCTCTTCTGTTAATTGGAGGGGGTAGACCTCTTCTGTTAATTGGAGGGGGTAGACCTCTTCTGTTAATTGGAGGGGGTAGACCTCTTCTGTTAATTGGAGGGGGTAGACCTCTTCTGTTAATTGGAGGGGGTAGACCTCTTCTGTTAATTGGAGGGGGTAGACCTCTTCTGTTAATTGGAGGGGGTAGACCTCTTCTGTTAATTGGAGGGGGTAGACCTCTTCTGTTAATTGGAGGGGGTAGATCTCTTCTGTTAATTGGAGGGGGTAGATCTCTTCTGTTAATTGGAGGGGGTAGATCTCTTCTGTTAATTGGAGGGGGTAGATCTCTTCTGTTAATTGGAGGGGGTAGACCTCTTCTGTTAATTGGAGGGGGTAGACCTCTTCTGTTAATTGGAGGGGGTAGACCTCTTCTGTTAATTGGAGGGGGTAGACCTCTTCTGTTAATTGGAGGGGGTAGACCTCTTCTGTTAATTGGAGGGGGTAGAGCTCTTCTGTTAATTGGAGGGGGTAGAGCTCTTCTGTTAATTGGAGGGGGTAGAGCTCTTCTGTTAATTGGAGGGGGTAGAGCTCTTCTGTTAATTGGAGGGGGTAGAGCTCTTCTGTTAATTGGAGGGGGTAGAGCTCTTCTGTTAATTGGAGGGGGTAGACCTCTTCTGTTAATTGGAGGGGGTAGACCTCTTCTGTTAATTGGAGGGGGTAGACCTCTTCTGTTAATTGGAGGGGGTAGACCTCTTCTGTTAATTGGAGGGGGTAGACCTCTTCTGTTAATTGGAGGGGGTAGACCTCTTCTGTTAATTGGAGGGGGTAGACCTCTTTTGTTAATTGGAGGGGGTAGACCTCTTTTGTTAATTGGAGGGGGTAGACCTCTTTTGTTAATTGGAGGGGGTAGACCTCTTTTGTTAATTGGAGGGGGTAGACCTCTTTTGTTAATTGGAGGGGGTAGACCTCTTTTGTTAATTGGAGGGGGTAGACCTCTTTTGTTAATTGGAGGGGGTAGACCTCTTCTGTTAATTGGAGGGGGTAGACCTCTTCTGTTAATTGGAGGGGGTTGTGCGTGGGATCTCCACGGAAAGCGGTGCCTTTGTGAGACAGACTGTATAGAGCAGTAAGGGAAACATACCTAGACAGATTTTTCTATTCTCAGAGGATTGGAATCGTCATATTGGAAGAGACCTTCATAGTTAAATGTCTCTGACCGAACCATCAGTACCATCAGTATAGGTCTGAGTAAGCTATGTTCATGCTGAGTAAGCTATGTTCAGCAAACTGCTACTCTACAATTTAACAGTGATAGACTCTGAGAATGGGGATGAGGTAAGCTGTGTGTGTGTGTGTGTGTTAGAGAGCGAGGTGTGTGTCCGTGTGTGTGAGAGGGAGCGAGGTGTTTGTTTATACGTACAGGAGGCAAAGAGCAGAGTAACACATCTATGAATCATCTCCTCCTCAATCGCTCCGATCGATAAATCAACTCTCCTCTCAACCCACCTTACCTCGATCACCAACTCAAAATCTTTGTTTTCCACAACTGCACATGTTAGCAGAGATAGAGTAAGAGAGACACACAAGCACACACACACAGACGAGCTGGGAACACACACCTCTACATACATCAGAGACTCCTCTCCTCTTTTTCATCATAATACCATCCGTCCATCTTTAACTTCCTTATTCTTTGAAAAACCTAAATATATCAAATATAGGAACTTTATTATAAAGCGGGTGTTGCATGAATGTAATGTTTACATGGGAAATTATGTTGAAAATAAAGAAAACTAATAGATTATTTAATTAACATGAATATTGCAAAGATAGTTTAAAAGAACGTTGTTTGTAGAGATTCCTAGTAATGGGCATGGGACAGGGATATCTCCCTGTCGTTAGAATCTGCCCTGCCAAATCTGGCTCCAACCCAGCCACTGCACCTCCCTCTCCTCCCCATCCCTCCTTCTCTCCCTGTCTGCCCCTCTCCTCCCCCATCCCTCCTTCTCTCCCTGTCTGCCCCTCTCCTCTCCCCCAGTATAGATCTGCACCTAGTGTTCTGAGATCTAATAACAATTGAGGGTCGTGTTCATTAGGAAATGCAACTGAAAACGTTGTGCATCGGAAATCAAAAATGAACTTTTTCTTATTGGTCAAGTCCAAGGTATTCCCTCCCTGTTTCAGTCCGTTTTCTTCCGTTTGGTGCCTAATGAACATGACCCAGGGCAGGTGGACCGCCATCCCCCTGCCACCATGCCATCCCCCGGCCACCATGCCACCATCCCCCTGCCACCATGCCATCCCCCGGCCACCATGCCACCATCCCCCCGCCACCATGCCGCCATCCCCCCGCCACCATGCCGCCATCCCCCGGCCACCATGCCGCCATCCCCCTGCCACCATGCCATCCCCCTGCCACCTTGCCATCCCCCGGCCACCTTGCCATCCCCCTGCCACCATGCCATCCCCTGGCCACCATGCCATCCCCCGGCCACCATGCCGCCATCCCCCTGCCACCTTGCCATCCCCCGGCCACCTTGCCATCCCCCTGCCACCATGCCATCCCCCGGCCACCATGCCATCCCCCGGCCACCATGCCATCCCCCGGCCACCATGCCGCCATCCCCCTGCCACCTTGCCATCCCCCTGCCACCATCCCCCTGCCACCATGCCACCTCCCTGCCACCATGCCACCTCCCTGCCATCTTTGGTCCATCTAAGGAAATGTCAAAGTTGTCCGCCATCTTGTGCGCAACCCTTGACCTGTAACCCCAACATCACTCACTCCCGTCCCAGATCAGAGACAAAATGGTGGCACACTCCCCACTTTCCCTCTCAGTCCCCTTACTCATCTGTTTTCCCCTTCTTTTTTTCACTCTGTTCAGCGTGTCTTATCCTTCTTTTCGTTCTCCCCAGTCACATTTATTCCGTTTTGAAAACGTGTGCGTTGTTTTTGAATGTTCATCCTATTTTGTGTGCACTTAAAAAAACGATTTGGGAAAAATACAAACAAAATATGTTTAAAAATGCCTAAAGAAGACTATTAGGATTGAAATGATCTATTTTTGTTTCTTCATTCAAACCTCTTATTGTCTTTGTCTTGTCTTTTTTTTCATTCACATCGGATGCTCTGTTGGCAAAAAAAAATAAATGAAAATGTAAAATCCTGTATCATTTATGAAATATGTATAAAAGAGAAATGTAATTCAGTTATCAATAAAATCCTTATCCAGTTTTTGGAAACCATTTGTCTACTGCTGATTTGTGTGTGCAGTATTAAACTGTTGTTGTCGAGGTTAATGTTTGTCTGGCGCCTTGACGTTTCTGGTGCTTGATTACTAGCACCGCCTTGTACAGCGTTCAATGTAGAATATGACCACTGGTAGGCTGGTCCCAGATCTGTTTGTTTCTTGACTTCATTGTCATTCCAAACATGTTTCCCGTGACAATTCCATGAGCAGAAATAGCAGAAATAGCCTGGCGCCCAGGCTGGAACACTGGCACCCAGGCTGGAACGCTGGCGCCCAGGCTGGAACGCTGGCGCCCAGCGGGGGGGAAAAAGTATAGATTAAAGGCACATTTTTCATTCCACGTCCAGCGCTGGTTGGTTGTTGTGTGGAAAATTGTCAGTCTCCAACCACCCAAGTCATAGACTACTCCATTATCACCCAAGTCATAGACTGTTCCCTCTGCTACTGCATTATCGCCCTAGTCATAGACTGTTCTCTTTGCTACTACATTACCACCCTAGTCATAGACTGTTCCCTCTGCTACTGCATTATCGCCCTAGTCATAGACTGTTCTCTCTGCTACTACATTACCACCCTAGTCATAGACTGTTCCCTCTGCTACTGCATTATCACCCAAATCATAGACTGTTCTCTCTGCTCCTGCATTATCACCCAAGCAGTAGACTGTTCCCTCTGCTACTGCATTATCTCCCTAGTCATAGACTGTTCTCTCTGCTACTGCATTATCACCCAAGTCATAGACTGTTCTCTCTGCTACTGCATTATCTCCCTAGTCATAGACTGTTCTCTCTGCTACTGCATTATCTCCCTAGTCATAGACTGTTCTCTCTGCTACTGCATTATCACCCAAGTCATAGACTGTTCCCTCTGCTACTGCATTATCTCCCTAGTCATAGACTGTTCCCTCTGCTACTGCATTATCTCCCTAGTCATAGACTATTCTCTCTGCTACTACATTACCACCCTAGTCATACTGTTCTCTCTGCTACTGCATTATCACCCAAGTCATAGACTGTTCTCTCTGCTTACGCACGGCAAGCGGTACCGGTGCATCAAGTCTGACACCAACAGGCTCCTGAACAGCTTCTATCCCCAAGCAATAAGACTGCTAAATAGCTAACAAAAAGGGCTACACAGACTGAGTTGACCCCTGTATTCTCTCTGCACACTCACATGGCCCTACACACTGGCACTCCAACACACTCACATGGCCCTACACACTGACACTCCAACACACTCACATGGCCCTACACACTGACACTCCAACACACTCACATGGCCCTACACACTGACACTCCAACACACTCACATGGCCCTACACACTGACACTCCAACACACTCACATGGCCCTACACACTGACACTCCAACACACTCACATGGCCCTACACACTGACACTCCAACACACTCACATGGCCCTACACACTGACACTCCAACACACTCACATGGCCCTACACACTGACACTCCAACACACTCACAAACACCCACTCCATCATATCCTCACTCACACATAACATGCACATACATTTATACTGACTCTACACACCCACTCACATACAATCAGCATATATGCTGCTGCTACTGTTTTTCATATATCTTGATGCATAGTCACCTTACCCCTATACATATCTACCTCCATCACTCCAGTATCCCTGTCCCCTTACCCCTATACATATCTACCTCCATCACTCCAGTATCTCTGTCCCCTTACCCCTATACATATCTACCTCCATCACTCCAGTATCCCTGTCACCTTACCCCTATACATATCTACCTCCATCACTCCAGTATCCCTGTCACCTTAACCCTATACATATCTACCTCCATCACTCCAGTATCCCTGTCCCCTTACCCCTATACATATCTACCTCCATCACTCCAGTATCCCTGTCTCCTTCCCCCTATACATATCTACCTCCATCACTCCAGTATCCCTGTCCCCTTCCCCCTATACATATCTACCTCCATCACTCCAGTATCCCTGTCCCCTTACCCCTATACATATCTACCTCCATCACTCCAGTATCCCTGTCACCTTACCCCTATACATATCTACCTCCATCACTCCAGTATCCCTGTCACCTTAACCCTATACATATCTACCTCCATCACTCCAGTATCCCTGTCCCCTTACCCCTATACATATCTACCTCCATCACTCCAGTATCCCTGTCTCCTTCCCCCTATACATATCTACCTCCATCACTCCAGTATCCCTGTCTCCTTCCCCCTATACATATCTACCTCCATCACTCCAGTATACCTGTCCCCTTACCCCTATACATATCTACCTCCATCACTCCAGTATCCCTGTCTCCTTCCCCCTATACATATCTACCTCCATCACTCCAGTATCCCTGTCTCCTTCCCCCTATACATATCTACCTCCATCACTCCAGTATCCCTGTCCCCTTACCCCTATACATATCTACCTCCATCACTCCAGTATCCCTGTCTCCTTCCCCCTATACATATCTACCTCCATCACTCCAGTATCCCTGTCCCCTTACCCCTATACATATCTACCTCCATCACTCCAGTATCCCTGTCTCCTTCCCCCTATACATATCTACCTCCATCACTCCAGTATCCCTGTCCCCTTACCCCTATACATATCTACCTCCATCACTCCAGTATCCCTGTCACCTTACCCCTATACATATCTACCTCCATCACTCCAGTATCCCTGTCACCTTACCCCTATACATATCTACCTCCATCACTCCAGCATCCCTGTCACCTTAACCCTATACATATCTACCTCCATCACTCCAGTATCTCTGTCCCCTTACCCCTATACATATCTACCTCCATCACTCCAGTATCCCTGTCCCCTTCCCCCTATACATATCTACCTCCATCACTCCAGTATCCCTGTCCCCTTACCCCTATACATATCTACCTCCATCACTCCAGTATCCCTGTCCCCTTACCCCTATACATATCTACCTCCATCACTCCTGTATCCCTGTCTCCTTCCCCCTATACATATCTACCTCCATCACTCCAGCATCCCTGTCTCCTTCCCCCTATACATACAGTGGGGAGAACAAGTATTTGATACACTGCCGATTTTGAAGGTTTTCCTACTTACAAAGCATGTAGAGGTCTGTAATTTTTATCATAGGTACACTTCAACTGTGAGAGACGGAATCTAAAACAAAAATCCAGAAAATCACATTGTATGATTTTTAAATAATTAATTTGCATTTTATTGCATGACATAAGTATTTGATCACCTACCAACCAGTAAGAATTCCGGCTCTCACAGACCTGTTAGTTTTTCTTTTAGAAGCCCTCCTGTTCTCCACTCATTACCTGTATTAACTGCACCTGTTTGAACTTGTTACCTGTATAAAAGACACCTGTACACACACTCAATCAAACAGACTCCAATCTCTCCACAATGGCCAAGACCAGAGAGCTGTGTAAGGACATCAGGGATAAAATTGTAGACCTGCACAAGGCTGGGATGGGCTACAGGACAATAGGCAAGCAGCTTGGTGAGAAGGCAACAACTGTTGGCGCAATTATTAGAAAATGGAAGATGTTCAAGATGACGGTCAATCACCCTCGGTCTGGGGCTCCATGCAAGATCTCACCTCGTGGGGCATCAATGATCATAAGGAAGGTGAGGGATCAGCCCAGAACTACACGGCAGGACCTGGTCAATGACATGAAGAGAGCTGGGACCACAGTCTCAAAGAAAACCATTAGTAACACACTACGCTGTCATGGATTGAAATCCTGCAGCGCACGCAAGGTCCCCCTACTCAAGCCAGCGCATGTCCAGGCCCGTCTGAAGTTTGCCAATGATCATCTGGATGATCCAGAGGAGGAATGGGAGAAGGTCATGTGGTCTGATGAGACAAAAATAGAGCTTTTTGGTCTAAACTCCACTCGCCGTGTTTGGAGGAAGAAGAAGGTTGAGTACAACCCCAAGAACACCCTCCCAACCGTGAAGCATGGAGGTGGAAACATAATTCTTTGGGGATGCTTTTCTGCAAAGGGGACAGGACGACTGCACCGTATTGAGGGGAGGATGGATGGGGCCATGTATCGCGAGATCTTGGCCAAAAACCTCCTTCCCTCAGTAAGAGCATTGAAGATGGGTCGTGGCTGGATCTTCCAGCATGACAACGACCCGAAACACACAGCCAGGGAAACTAAGGAGTGGCTCCGTAAGAAGCATCTCAAGGTCCTGGAGTGGCCTAGCCAGTCTCCAGACCTGAACCCAATAGAAAATCTTTGGAGGGAGCTGAACGTCCGTATTGCCCAGCGACAGCCCCGAAACCTGAAGGATCTGGAGAAGGTATGTATGGAGGAGTGGGCCAAAATCCCTGCTGCAGTGTGTGCAAACCTGGTCAATAACTACAGGAAACGTATGATCTTTGTAATTGCAAACAAAGGTTTCTGTACCAAATATTAAGTTCTGCTTTTCTGATGTATCAAATACTTATGTCACGCAATAAAATGCAAATGAATTACTTAAAAATCATACAATGTGATTTTCTGGATTTTTGTTTTAGATTCCGTCTCTCACAGTTGAAGTGTACCTATGATAAAAATTACAGACCTCTACATGCTTTGTAAGTAGGAAAACCTTCAAAATCGGCAGTGTATCAAATACTTGTTCTCCCCACTGTATCTACCTCCATCACTCCAGTATCCCTGTCTCCTTCCCCCTATACATATCTACCTCCATCACTCCAGTATCCCTGTCACCTTACCCCTATACATATCTACCTCCATCACTCCAGTATCCCTGTCCCCTTACCCCTATACATATCTACCTCCATCACTCCTGTATCCCTGTCCCCTTACCCCTATACATATCTACCTCCATCACTCCAGTATCCCTGTCCCCTTACCCCTATACATATCTACCTCCATCACTCCTGTATCCCTGTCTCCTTACCCCTATACATATCTACCTCCATCACTCCAGTATCCCTGTCTCCTTCCCCCTATACATATCTACCTCCATCACTCCTGTATCCCTGTCCCCTTACCCCTATACATATCTACCTCCATCACTCCAGTATCCCTGTCCCCTTACCCCTATACATATCTACCTCCATCACTCCTGTATCCCTGTCCCCTTACCCCTATACATATCTACCTCCATCACTCCAGTATCCCTGTCCCCTTAACCCTATACATATCTACCTCCATCACTCCAGTATCCCTGTCCCCTTCCCCCTATACATATCTACCTCCATCACTCCAGTATCCCTGTCACCTTACCCCTATACATATCTACCTCCATCACTCCTGTATCCCTGTCCCCTTACCCCTATACATACAGTGGGGCAAAAAAGTATTTAGTCAGCCACCAATTGTGCAAGTTCTCCCACTTAAAAAGATGAGAGAGGCCTGTAATTTTCATCATAGGTACACTTCAACTATGACAGACAAAATTAGAAAAAAAATCCAGAAAATCACATTGTAGGATTTTTTATGAATTTATTTGCAAATTATGGTGGAAAATAAGTATTTGGTCAATAACAAAAGTTTATCTCAATACTTTGTTATATACCCTTTGTTGGCAATGACAGAGGTCAAACGTTTTCTGTAAGTCTTCACAAGGTTTTCACACACTGTTGCTGGTATTTTGGCCCATTCCTCCATGCAGATCTCCTCTAGAGCAGTGATGTTTTGGGGCTGTTGCTGGGCAACACGGACTTTCAACTCCCTCCAAAGATTTTCTATGTGGTTGAGATCTGGAGACTGGCTAGGGCACTCCAGGACCTTGAAATGCTTCTTACAAAGCCACTCCTTCGTTGCCCGGGCGGTGTGTTTGGGATCATTGTCATGCTGAAAGACCCAGCCACGTTTCATCTTCAATGCCCTTGCTGATGGAAGGAGGTTTTCACTCAAAATCTCACGATACATGGCCCCATTCATTCTTTCCTTTACACGGATCAGTCGTCCTGGTCCCTTTGCAGAAAAAGAGCCCCAAAGCATGATGTTTCCACCCCCATGCTTCACAGTAGGTATGGTGTTCTTTGGATGCAACTCAGCATTCTTTGTCCTCCAAACACGACGAGTTGAGTTTTTACCAAAAAGTTATATTTTGGTTTCATCTGACCATATGACATTCTCCCAATCTTCTTCTGGATCATCCAAATGCTCTCTAGCAAACTTCAGACGGGCCAGGACATGTACTGGCTTAAGCAGGGGGACACGTCTGGCACTGCAGGATTTGAGTCCCTGGCGGCGTAGTGTGTTACTGATCGTAGGCTTTGTTACTTTGGTCCCAGCTCTCTGCAGGTCATTCACTAGGTCCCCCCGTGTGGTTCTGGGATTTTTGCTCACCGTTCTTGTGATCATTTTGACCCCACGGGGTGAGATCTTGCGTGGAGCCCCAGATCGAGGGAGATTATCAGTGGTCTTGTATGTCTTCCATTTCCTAATAATTGCTCCCACAGTTGATTTCTTCAAACCAAGCTGCTTACCTATTGCAGATTCAGTCTTCCCAGCCTGGTGCAGGTCTACAATTTTGTTTTTGGTGTCCTTTGACAGCTCTTTGGTCTTGACCATAGTGGAGTTTGGAGTGTGACTGTTTGAGGTTGTGGACAGGTGTCTTTTATACTGATAACAACTTCAAACAGGTGCCATTAATACAGGTAACGAGTGGAGGACAGAGGAGCCTCTTAAAGAAGAAGTTACAGGTCTGTGAGAGCCAGAAATCTTGCTTGTTTGTAGGTGACCAAATACTTATTTTCCACCATAATTTGCAAATAAATTCATAACAAATCCTACAATGTGATTTTCTGGATTTTTTTTCCTCGTTTTGTCTGTCATAGTTGAAGTGTACCTATGATGAAAATTACAGGCCTCTCTCATCTTTTTAAGTGGGAGAACTTGCACAATTGGTGGCTGACTAAATACTTTTTTGCCCCACTGTATCTACTTCCATCACTCCAGTATCCCTGTCCCCTTACCCCTATACATATCTACATCACTCCCTGTATATATATAACTACTGGCCCTGTATATAACTACTGGCCCTGTATATAGCTACTGACCCTGTATATAGCTACTGACCCTGTATATAACTACTGACCCTGTATATAGCTACTGACCCTGTATATAACTACTGGCCCTGTATATAACTACTGTATATAACTACTGACCCTGTATATAGCTACTGACCCTGTATATAACTACTGACCCTGGAACTGACCCTGTATATAGCTACTGACCCTGTATATAGCTACTGTCCCTGTATATAACTACTGACCCTGTATATAGCTACTGACCCTGTATATAGCTACTGACCCTGTATATAACTACTGACCCTGTATATAACTACTGACCCTGTATATAACTACTGACCCTGGAACTGACCCTGTATATAGCTACTGACCCTGTATATAGCTACTGTCCCTGTATATAGCTACTGACCCTGTATATAACTACTGACCCTGTATATAGCTACTGACGCTGTATATAACTACTGGCCCTGTATATAACTACTGGCCCTGTATATAACTACTGACCCTGTATATAACTACTGACCCTGTATATAACTACTGGCCCTGTATATAACTACTGACCCTGTATATAGCTACTGGCCCTGTATATAACTACTGACCCTGTATATAGCTACTGACCCTGTATATAACTACTGACCCTGTATATAACTACTGACCCTGTATATAACTACTGACCCTGTATATAGCTACTGACCCTGTATATAACTACTGACCCTGTATATAGCTACTGACCCTGTATATAACTACTGACCCTGTATATAGCTACTGACCCTGTATATAACTACTGGCCCTGTATATAACTACTGACCCTGTATATAACTACTGACCCTGTATATAGCTACTGACCCTGTATATAACTACTGACCCTGTATATAGCTACTGACCCTGTATATAGCTACTGACCCTGTATATAACTACTGACCCTGGATCTGTCCCTGTATATAGCTACTGACCCTGGAACTGTCCCTGTACATAGCTACTGACCCTGGAACTGTCCCTGTACATAGCTACTGACCCTGGAACTGACCCTGTATATAACTACTGACCCTGGATCTGTCCCTGTATATAGCTACTGACCTTGTACCTGTCCCTGTATATGGGATGCTTGCTTACTTGATCTTCTTCCTCTTATTTCTTGTTTTTATATCTTGTGTTTTTGTTCTACCTTGTTATGTTTACTATTACATTGTTATTGATCACTGCATTGCTGGGATTAGAGGTGGAAGAATGGCATTTCACTGTGCTCGTGACATTAAAACTTAACTTGGTTTGTAGTGATGGTTTGTTGTGTAGTGATGGTAGTGATGGTTGTTGTGTAGTGATGATAGTGATGGTTTGTTGTGTAGTGATGGTTTGTTGTGTAGTGTAGTGATGGTTTGGTGTGTAGTGATGGTTTGTTGTGTAGTGATGGTTTGTTGTGTTGTGTAGTGATGGTTTGTTATGTAGTGATGGTTTGTTGTGTAGCGTAGTGATGGTTTGTTATGTAGTGATGGTTCGTTGTGTAGTGATGGTTCGCTGTGTAGTGATGGTTAGTTATGTAGTGATGGTTAGTTGTGTAGTGTATTGATGGTTTGTTGTGTAGTGATGGTTTGTTGTGTAGTGTATTGATGGTTTGTTGTGTAGTGTATTGATGGTTTGTTGTGTAGTGATGGTTTGTTATGTAGTGTAGTGATGGTTTGTTATGTAGTGTATTGATGGTTTGTTGTGTAGTGATGGTTTGTTGTGTAGTGATGGTTCGTTGTGTAGTGATGGTTCGTTGTGTAGTGATGGTTAGTTGTGTAGTGATGGTTTGTTGTGTAGTGATGGTTTGTTGTGTAGTGATGGTTTGTTGTGTAGTGTAGTGATGGTTGTTGTGTCGTGATGGTTTGTTGTGTAGTTATGGTTTGTTGTGTAGTGATGGTTTGTTGTGTAGTGATGGTTGTTGTGTATTGATGGTTGTTGTGTAGTGATGGTTGTTGTGTAGTGATGGTTGTTGTGTAGTGATGGTTTGTTGTGTAGTGATGGTCTGTTGTGTAGTGATGGTTTGTTGTGTAGTGATGGTTTGTTGTGTAGTGATGGTTTGTTGTGTAGTGATGGTGTGATGTGTAGTGATGGTTTGTTGTGTAGTGATGGTTTCTTGTGTAGTGATGGTTTCTTGTGTAGTGATGGTGTGATGGTTTGTTGTGTAGTGATGGTTTGTTGTGTGGTGTAGTGATGGTTTGTTGTGTAGTGATGGTTTGTTGTGTAGTGATGGTTTGTTGTGTAGTGATGGTTTGTTGTGTGGTGATGGTTTGTTGTGTAGTGATGGTTTGTTGTGTAGTGATGGTTTGTTGTGTAGTGATGGTTTGTTGTGTAGTGATGGTTTGTTGTGTTGTGATGCAAGAAGTAGAAGACAATAATCTCTAGGGAATGTTGTTATATAAAGCCTAATGAATAAGGAGGTAAAGTACCAAGAAAGAAACTGCCCAACACCCTAACGGAGGTATGAAGTGAGAGGTGTCGAAGCCTTTGAGCCCAACAAATGGCAGGAGTCTCACAAGGCCTCTCCCACTGTTCAGAGACCATCCACCGGCATTTTCTACGAGACATCTGCTACAGAAATAAAAGCACCCCCCCCCCCCCACACCCCGCTCTCCCCTGAGCTTCACTGCACTCTATACTGCTCTGTAAACTGGTCATCTCTGTATACCCGTCGCAAGACCCACTGGTTGATGCTTATTTATAAAACCCTGAGGCCTTACTCCCCCCTATCTGAGATGCAGTGGGGAGAACAAGTATTTGATACACTGCCAATTTTGCAGGTTTTCCTACTTACAAAGCATGTAGAGGTCTGTAATGTTTATCATAGGTACACTTCAACTGTGAGAGATGGAATTTAAAACAAAAATCCAGAAAATCACATTGTATGATCTTTAAGTAATTCATTTGCATTTTATTGCATGACATAAGTGTTTGATCACCTACCAACCAGTAAGAATTCCGGCTCTCACAGACCTGTTAGTTTTTCTTTAAGAAGCCCTCCTGTTCTCCACTCATTACCTGTATTAACTGCACCTGTTTGAACTTGTTACCTGTATAAAAGACACCTGTCCACACACTCAATCAAACAGACTCCAACCTCT
Organism: Salvelinus alpinus; assembly: GCF_045679555.1. NCBI lineage: Eukaryota > Metazoa > Chordata > Actinopteri > Salmoniformes > Salmonidae > Salvelinus > Salvelinus alpinus. The sequence goes on from NC_092088.1 coordinate 8,668,040, forward strand.
CCACAATGGCCAAGACCAGAGAGCTGTGTAAGGACATCAGGGATAAAATTGTAGACCTGCACAAGGTTGGGATGGGCTACAGGACAATAGGCAAGCAGCTATTATTAGAAAATGGAAGAAGTTCAAGATGACGGTCAATCACCCTCGGTCTGGGGCTCCATGCAAGATCTCACCTCGTGGGGCATCAATGATCATGAGGAAGGTGAGGGATCAGCCCAGAACTTCACGGCAGGACCTGGTCAATGACCTGAAGAGAGCTGGGACCACAGTCTCAAAGAAAACCATTAGTAACACACTACGCCGTCATGGATTAAAATCCTGCAGCGCACGCAAGGTCCCCCTGCTCAAGCCAGTGCATGTCCAGGCCCGTCTGAAGTTTGCCAATGACCATCTGGATGATCCAGAGGAGGAATGGGAGAAGGTCATGTAGTCTGATGAGACAAAAATAGAGCTTTTTGGTCTAAACTCCACTCGCCGTGTTTGGAGGAAGAAGAAGGATGAGTACAACCCCAAGAACACCATCCCAACCGTGAAGCATGGAGGTGGAAACATCATTCTTTGGGGATGCTTTTCTGCAAAGGGGACAGGATGACTGCACCGTATTGAGGGGAGGATGGATGGGGCCATGTATCGCGAGATCTAGGCCAACAACCTCCTTCCCTCAGTAAAAGCATTGAAGATGGGTCGTGGCTGGGTCTTCCAGCATGACAACGACCCGAAACACACAGCCAGGGCAACTAAGGAGTGGCTCCGTAAGAAGCATCTCAAGGTCCTGGAGTGGCCTAGCCAGTCTCCAGACCTGAACCCAATAGAAAATCTTTGGAGGGAGCTGAAAGTCCGTATTGCCCAGCGACAGCCCCGAAACCTGAAGGATCTGGTGAAGGTCTGTATGGAGGAGTGGGCCAAAATCCCTGCTGCAGTGTGTGCAAACCTGGTCAAGAACTACAGGAAACGTATGATCTCTGTAATTGCAAACAAAGGTTTCTGTACCAAATATTAAGTTCTGCTTTTCTGATGTATCAAATACTTATGTCATGCAATAAAATGCAAATTAATTACTTAAAAATCATACAATGTGATTTTCTGGATTTTTGTTTTAGATTCCATCTCTCACAGTTGAAGTGTACCTATGATAAAAATTACAGACCTCTACATGCTTTGTAAGTAGGAAAACCTGCAAAATTGGCAGTGTGTCAAATACTTGTTCTCCCCACTGTACCTACTGCAGCCCTCATCCTCCACATACAACACCTGTTCCGCCAGTCACATTCTGTTAAAGGTCCCCAAAGCACACACATCCCTGGGTCGCTCCTCTTGTCAGTTCGCTGGCGACTGGAACGAGCTTCAACAAACACTCAAACTGAACAGCTTTATCTCAATCTCTTCATTCAAAGACTCAATCATGGACTCTTACTGACAGTTGTGGCTGCTTTGTGTGGTGTATTGTTGTCTCTACCTTCTTGCCCTTTGTGCTGTTGTCTGTGCCCAATCATGTTTGTACCCTGTTTTGTGCTGTTATTATGTTGTGCTGCTGCCATGTTGTGTTGCTACCATGTTGTTGTCATGTTGTGTTGTTACCATGCTGTGTTGTCATGTGTTGCTGTCATGCTATGTTGTTGTCTTAGGTCTCTCTTTATGTAGTGTTGTGTGTCTCTTTTGTCGTGATGTGTGTTTTGTCCTATATTTTTATTACATTTATTTGTATTTTAATCCCAAGCCCCCGCAGGAGGCCTTTTGGTAGGCCGTCATTGTAAATAAGAACTTGTTCTTAACTGACTTGCCTAATTAAATAAAATGTTAAATTGAATAAATGGTGGTGATAGAAGTGATTGTTTGTTATGTAGTGTAGTGATGGTTTGTTGCGTAGTGATGGTTTGTTTTGTAGTGTAATGTTGGTAGTGATGGTTTTTTGTGTAGTGATGTTTTTTAGTGATGGTAGTGATGGTTTCTTGTGTAGTGTAGTGATGGTTTGTTGTGTAGTGATGGTTTTTAGTGATGGCTTGTTGTGTAGTGTAGTGATGGTTTGTTGTGTAGTGTAATGTTGGTAGTGATGGTTTATTGTGTAGTGATGGTTTTTAGTGATGGTAGTGATGGTTTTTAGTGATGGTAGTGATGGTTTGTTGTGTAGTAGTGGTTTGTAGTGATGGTTTGTTGTGTAGTGTAATGTTGGTAGTGATAGTTTGTTATGTAGTGATGGTTTGTTGTGTAGTGATGGTAGTGATGGTTTGTTGTGTAGTGATGGTAGTGATGGTTTGTTATGTAGTGATGGTTTGTAGTGTAGTGATGGTAGTGATGGTTTGTTGTGTAGTAGTGGTTTGTAGTGATGGTTTGTTGTGTAGTAGTAGTTTGTAGTGATGGTTTGTTGTGTAGTGTAATGTTGGTAGTGATAGTTTGTTATGTAGTAGTGGTTTGTTGTGTAGTGCTGGTTCGTAGTGATGGTTTGTTGTGTAGTGATGGTGTGTTGTGTAGTAGTGGTTTGTAGTGATGGTGTGTTGTGTAGTGTAGTAGTGATGGTTTGTTGTGTAGTGTAGTAGTGATGGTTTGTAGTGTAGTAGTGGTTTGTTGTGTAGTGATGGTTCGTAGTGATGGTTTGTTGTGTAGTGATGGTTTGTTGTGTAGTGATGGTGTGTTGTGTAGTAGTGGTTTGTAGTGATGGTTTGTTGTGTAGTGATGGTGTGTTATGTAGTGTAGTAGTGATGGTTTGTTGTGTAGTGTAGTAGTGATGGTTTGTAGTGTAGTAGTGGTTTGTTGTGTAGTGATGGTTCGTAGTGATGGTTTGTTGTGTAGTGATGGTTTGTTGTGTAGTGATGGTGTGTTGTGTAGTAGTGGTTTGTAGTGATGGTTTGTTGTGTAGTGATGGTTTGTTGTGTAGTGATGGTTTGTAGTGATGGTTTGTTGTGTAGTGTAGTGATGGTAGTGATAGTTTGTTGTGTAGTGTAGTAGTGGTTTGTAGTGATGGTTTGTAGTGTAGTGTAGTGATGGTTTGTTGTGTAGTGATGGTTTGTAGTAATGGTTTGTTGTGTAGTGTAGTGATGGTTTGTTGTGTAGTGTAGTGATGGTTTGTTGTGTAGTGATGGTTTGTAGTGATGGTTTGTTGTGTAGTGATGGTTTGTAGTGATGGTTTGTTGTGTAGTGTAGTAGTGATGGTTTGTTGTGTAGTGTAATGTTGGTAGTGATAGTTTGTTGTGTAGTAGTGGTTTGTAGTGATGGTTTGTAGTGTAGTGTAGTGATGGTTTGTTGTGTTGTGTAGTGATGGTTTGTAGTGATGGTTTGTTGTGTAGTGATGGTTTGTTGTGTTGTGTAGTAGTGGTTTGTAGTGAGGGTTTGTAGTGTAGTGATGGTTTGTTGTGTTGTGTAGTGATGGTTTGTAGTGATGGTTTGTAGTGATGGTTTGTTGTGTTGTTTAGTGATGGTTTGTTGTGTTGTTTAGTGATGGTTTGTTGTGTAGTGTAGTGATGGTTTGTTGTGTAATGTTGGTAGTGATGGTTTGTTATGTAGTGATGGTAGTGATGGTTTGTTGTGTAGTGATGGTTTGTTGTGATGGTTTGTTGTGTAGTGATGGTTTGTTGTGATGGTTTGTTTTGTAGTGATGGTTTGTTGTGTAGTAGTGATGGTTTGTTGTGTAATGTTGGTAGTGATAGTTTGTTGTGTAATGTTGGTAGTGATAGTTTGTTATGTAGTGATGGATGTGAACTAGGTCTCTCATACATGTTTACAACAAGTCCTTGGCCCGTTCCTCCGGTTCTCTCTGACCCCCAGTTCTTCCTGTATCCTATTCAGATAGTCCTGACATCTCCCTGTCTGTCTCCTGGAAAAGACCATTTACACTCCCAGTAATCCCATTCTGGGATTGATCCCTCTGTTGACCTTTGTATGTGTTTATGTGTCAATGAAAGTTGTGTGCCTCTGTAGAACACTGTGTTCTGATGGCAGCCCGGCTTCCATACCTATTGCAATGGGGGTTTCATTGACCAGAGAGAGCAGGATAGAGAGGGGATAGAAAGAGAGGATACAGTAGAGAGAAGGATAGAGAGGGGATAGAAAGAGAGAAGGATAGAGAGGGGATAGAAAGAGAGGATACAGTAGAGAGAAGGATAGAGAGGGGATAGAAAGAGAGGATACAGTAGAGAGGGGATTGAAAGAGAGGATACAATAGAGAGGGGATAGAAAGAGAGAAGGATACAGCAGAGAGAAGGATAGAGAGGGGATAGAAAGAGAGAAGGAGGACGGAGGTGTGTCCATCCAGAAAAAAGTAATGACATCAGAAGGCTGACAGACACATTTTATAACGTTCCATTTAATTTCTCCTAACAGCTCATTGATTAAAGAACCCAGTAATTTAATTAGAGAAAAAGCCGACTCTCCCTGAGTCAGGACAGCTTGGACCAACTTCTCCTCTGACACTGCAAAGACCATTAGGTTTTATAGGTGAGAGCAGTCAGAGATTTGTGGCCAAACATAGATTCAGAGGAAGACATGCTGACTTTAGTTAACACCCTGTAACCTGGGGTCTTATTCTCCACCCTCCGTATCGCTTCTACACTCCCCCTCATCGATTTAAGGGAATGGACTGGGGTAAAGGACATTGGACTGGGGGTAAAGGACATTGGACTGGGGGTAAAGGACATTGGTAAAGGACATTGGACTGGGCGTAAAGGACATTGGACTGGGGGTAAAGGACATTGGACTGGGGGTAAAGGACATTGGACTGGGGGTAAAGGACAATGGACTGGGGGTAAAGGACAATGGACTGGGGGTAAAGGACAATGGACTGGGGGTAGAGGTACTCCCTACCTTTCTCCCTCAAGTGTGCACTTGCTCACTCCCCATGTATCTTATACCTGTCCATTCCATGCCAGGGAGTCAAGTGCACACTTCTAGGGTAGAGGATTGGGACCCTTTAAAAGGCCTACTGTAATATGTAGGATCAGCCTGCTCTGGTCTGTCTGTCTGTTTGTCCAATGGGAAGAGAAAGACATGGTTAGAGACAGATACATCACACTGTCTCACGTATTGCTGTTACTGATTTACATCATTGTTCTGTCTTTCCGGACTTTTCTAAAAATGGAAGGATAAGAATGGAAGGACTTGAAGGAACAGAAATGACTGCAAGGAGAATGATAGAGATGAGAGGGAGTATAATCGTTGATAATTCCACATTATGAAGGCAGATAGACAGTAAACTGGCCAGCCAGAACGTAATCAGCTAATGTTCTCTGTCATCAGAGATAGACAGAGTATTCTGTTTCTGTTTCAACATCACATGGACTGTATTTCTTGTGGAGAGAGAACGAAGGGAGGAGGAGCGAGGACGGGGAGAAGTCCTGAGGAGAGAGAGAATGAAGAAGGGTTGAGAGGTGAGGTGGAGGGAGGATGAGTGATGGAGAAGAGGGGGTGTGTGTGTGTGTGTGTGTGTGTGTGTGTGTGTGTGTGTGTGTGTGTGTGTGTGTGTGTGTGTGTGTGTGTGTGTGTGTGTGTGTGTGTGTGTGTGTGTGTGTGTGTGTGTGTGTGTGTGTGTGTGTGTGTAATCTTGGGCTGGGCTGGTTCTGTGGATAAGATGAGCCTGTGGAACAATGGGAGGATGGTGCTGTCACTGAACCAATCAGGTCAAGGTGAGACTAATGTACACACACACACACACACACACACACACACACACACACACACACACACACACACACACACACACACACACACACACACACACACACCAAACTCCTACCCCCTGGCCAAGCCCTCATTTATGTACGTAGATACACAGATAAGCTGTCTATTAAAGGCCCTGTTTTGTTTTTCAAGAAACCTCACACACTCAGAGACACATTGACGGACACTCAAGAGACCGACCCACAGAGGCAGACATACACGGACACAGACTGAGCTTGGATTTCCTATCGTCTCCGGCACCGTCTCGTTTAACAGTCTGATTCCAGGTGCTGAGATTACCCGAGGAGTTGGTAACTGGGGGGAAGTGTTTGTCGTAATGATAGTGTTACTGTTGACCGTGCTACTACAGCACACACCCACTGCAGAAGCCATCGGTGAGTACCATCACCTATACCGTCTCTAGGTTTCCTTCACGCGTCCATAACACCGACAGCGGGGAATCAATGAGTCACCGATTACAGCATACTAGGGTGACATTGGAAAATACTTGTGTTACTTCCCGTAACTTTCAGTAGAATAATGTCAGGACAACAGTGGACATATAGTTGTATATGGCTCGGGAATCTAGTCGGTCCTCCATTGGTCCTCCTCTCCATGTTGTGTGTACTGCATAGTAAGACTGATGAAGTGTAGACTGGGTGTGTTTTTCGCTTTAGAAACGTGTGCATGACTCACACTAGAAAACGTTTGTATATCAAGACTTGTTGTTAAACATAACACTAATTTGTCTTGACGGTCATTAAATTTTTTTCTGCTGACGATGGATCTTAGGTCTTTAAACACTTTCTCCCTGTCTCTCTCTGTGTGAGCATGTTTGGATGAGTGCGCATAACCTGGGTAATCAAGGTCATGTCACAAATGGCACCCTATTCCCTATATAGTGCACTACTTTAGACCAGGACCCCTAGTCCACAGACCATTAGGCTGTGAGAGATTGGTACTGCTCAGATTTAGTACGCTTCTGTTCTGCAGCCAGGACCCACGGTCCTCTAATGGCCATAGTCATTAACTCAGCTCTGTTCTGCAGCCAGGACCCACGGTCCTCTAATGGCCATAGTCATTAACTCAGCTCTGTTCTGCAGCCAGGACCCACGGTCCTCTAATGGCCATAGTCATTAACTCAGCTCTGTTCTGCAGCCAGGACCCACGGTCCTCTAATGGCCATAGTCATTAACTCAGCTCTGTTCTGCAGCCAGGACCCACGGTCCTCTAATGGCCATAGTCATTAACTCAGCTCTGTTCTGCAGCCAGGACCCACGGTCCTCTAATGGCCATAGTCATTAACTCAGCTCTGTTCTGCAGCCAGGACCCACGGTCCTCTAATGGCCATAGTCATTAACTCAGCTCTGTTCTGCAGCCAGGACCCACGGTCCTCTAATGGCCATAGTCATTAACTCAGCTCTGTTCTGCAGCCAGGACCCACGGTCCTCTAATGGCCATAGTCATTAACTCAGCTCTGTTCTGCAGCCAGGACCCACGGTCCTCTAATGGCCATAGTCATTAACTCAGCTCTGTTCTGCAGCCAGGACCCACGGTCCTCTAATAGCCATAGTCATTAACTCAGCTCTGTTCTGCAGCCAGGACCCACGGTCCTAACACCTCCTCCTATAACCATCACACCTCCTCATATAACCATCACACCTCCTCCTATAACCATCCCACCTCCTCCTATAACCAGCCAGGACCCACGGTCCTCTAATACCAAAACCCTGTATGATTCTACTTAGCACCTTTTCTTGTACAGCCACCTGAGTCAGCTGTACCCTCAGCTCTTCTCTGGTCACTGTCTGGCGCTCAGTAGGGTTGGCTCTAAAACGATCCATCACACCTCCTCCTATAACCATCACACCTCCTCCTGTAACCATCACACCTCCTCCTGTAACCATCACACCTCCTCCTGTAACCATCACACCTCCTCCTGTAACCATCACACCTCCTCCTGTAACCATCACACCTCCTCCTGTAACCATCACACCTCCTCCTGTAACCATCATACCTCCTCCTGTAACCATCATACCTCCTCCTGTAACCAGCACACCTCCTCCTGTAACCATCACACCTCCTCCTGTAACCATCATACCTCCTCCTGTAACCATCATACCTCCTCCTGTAACCATCACACCTCCTCCTGTAACCATCATACCTCCTCCTGTAACCATCACACCTCCTCCCTGTATCCCATGCATACCTCCTCCTGTAACCATCACACCTCCTCCTGTAACAATCATACCTCCTCCTGGAACCATCATACCTCCTCCCTATATCCCATTCACACCTCCTCCCTATATCCCATTCATACCTCCTCCTGTAACCATCACACCTCCTCCTGGAACCATCACACCTCCTCCTGTAACCATCACACCTCCTCCTGTAACCATCACACCTCCTCCTGTAACCATCACACCTCCTCCTGTAACCATCATACCTCCTCCTGTAACCATCATACCTCCTCCTGTAACCAGCACACCTCCTCCTGTAACCATCACACCTCCTCCTGTAACCATCATACCTCCTCCTGTAACCATCATACCTCCTCCTGTAACCATCACACCTCCTCCTGTAACCATCATACCTCCTCCTGTAACCATCACACCTCCTCCCTGTATCCCATGCATACCTCCTCCTGTAACCATCACACCTCCTCCTGTAACAATCATACCTCCTCCTGGAACCATCATACCTCCTCCCTATATCCCATTCACACCTCCTCCCTATATCCCATTCATACCTCCTCCTGTAACCATCACACCTCCTCCTGGAACCATCCCACCTCCTCCCTGTATCCCATTCACACCTCCTCCTGTAACCATCACACCTCCTCCCTGTATCCCATTCATACCTCCTCCTGGAACCATCACACCTCCTCCCTGTATCCCATTCACACCTCCTCCTGTAACCCTCACACCTCCTCCTGTAACCCTCACACCTCCTCCTGTAACCATCACACCTCCTCCTGTAACCATCACACCTCCTCCTGTAACCATCACACCTCCTCCTGTAACCATCACACCTACTCCTGTAACCATCATACCTCCTCCTGTAACCATCACACCTCCTCCTGTAACCATCACACCTCCTCCTGTAACCATCATACCTCCTCCTGTAACCATCATACCTCCTCCTGTAACCATCACACCTCCTCCTGTAACCATCACACCTCCTCCTATAACCATCACATCTCCTCCCTGTATCCCATGCACACCTCCTCCTGTAACCATCCCACCTCCTCCCTGTATCCCATTCATACCTCCTCCTGTAACCATCACACCTCCTCCTGTAACCATCACACCTCCTCCTGTAACCATCACACCTCCTCCCTGTCTCCCATTCATACCTCCTCCTGTAACCATCACACCTCCTCCCTGTATCCCATTCATACCTCCTCCTGTAACCATCACACCTCCTCCAGCTTGCTGTACAACATTAAGACCTATTCAGTCTGTCTACAAACAGGCTCTCAAAGTGCTTGATAGGAAGCCCAATAGCCATCACTGGTACATCCTCAGAAAGCATGAGCTCCTGGGTTGGAAAATCTTGTGCAATACACCGACGCATGTCTTGTATTCAAGATCTTAACCGGCCTGGCTCCCCCTCTACTCAGTACTTTAGTTAGACAGAAAACCCCAAACCATAGCAGCAGATCTACAAGATCTGCCATGAGAGGTGACTGTATAGTTCCCTTAAGGAAAAGCACCTTTCGTCAATCTGCTTTCCCTGTGAGAGCTTCCCATGTCTGGAATACACTGCCATCAGACACACATAACTACACCACCTATCACACCTTCACAAAAAACATGAAGACATGGCTCAAGGCCAATCAGACTTGTGAACGTAATCCCTAGCTGTCTATTGCCGCTTTCCATGTTGTCTGTTATCTGTAGCTTTTTGTCCTATGTTGCTCTGTCTGCATGCTACGTCTTGCTTGTCCTATGTAGGTCCCGTGTGGCTCAGTTGGTAGAGTATGGCGCTTGCAACGCCAGGGTTGTGGGTTCATTCCCCACGGGGGGACCAGGATGAATATGTATGAACTTTCCAATTTGTAGGTCGCTCTGGATAAGAGCGTCTGCTAAATGACTTAAATGTAAATGTAAATGTTCCTCTGTCTGTATGCTACGTCTTGCTTGTCCTATGTTGCTCTGTCTGTATGCTACGTCTTGCTTGTCCTATGTTGCTCTGTCTGTATGCTATGTCTTGTCCTATGTTGCTCTGTCTGTATGCTATGTCTTGTCCTATGTTGCTCTGTCTGTATGCTACGTCTTGCTTGTCCTATGTTGCTCTGTCTGCATGCTACGTCTTGCTTGTCCTATGTTGCTCTGTCTGTATGCTATGTCTTGTCCTATGTTGCTCTGTCTGTATGCTATGTCTTGTCCTATGTTGCTCTGTCTGTATGCTATGTCTTGTCCTATGTTTCTCTGTCTGCATGCTATGTCTTGTCCTATGTTTCTCTGTCTGCATGCTATGTCTTGTTGTCCTATGTTGCTCTGTCTGTATGCTACGTCTTGTCCTATGTTGCTCTGTCTGTATGCTATGTCTTGTCCTATGTTTCTCTGTCTGCATGCTATGTCTTGTCCTATGTTTCTCTGTCTGCATGCTATGTCTTGTCCTATGTTTCTCTGTCTGCATGCTATGTCTTGTCCTATGTTTCTCTGTCTGCATGCTATGTCTTGTCCTATGTTTCTCTGTCTGCATGCTATGTCTTGTTGTCCTATGTTGCTCTGTCTGTATGCTACGTCTTGCTTGTCCTATGTTGCTCTGCGTGTGCTCACTGCTCATTGATTGTCTATATTGTAATTGTTTTTAATAACCTGACCACGGACTGCTGTTGAATATTAGCCGGCTGGCTAAAACTGTCACTTTTACTGGGTTAGGGTTAGGGTAGGTGATTCAGAGGTGATTCACACCTCCTACTATAACCCATCACACCTCCTACTATAACCCATCACACCTCCTACTATAACCATCACATCTACTATAACCCATCACACCTCCTACTATAACCATCACACCTCCTACTATAACCCATCACACCTCCTACTATAACCATCACACCTCCTACTATAACCATCACACCTCCTACTATAACCATCACACCTCCTGTAACCATCACACCTCCTACTATAACCATCACACCTCCTACTATAACCCATCACACCTCCTACTATAACCCATCACACCTCCTACTATAACCATCACATCTACTATAACCCATCACACCTCCTACTATAACCATCACACCTCCTACTATAACCCATCACACCTCCTACTATAACCATCACACCTCCTACTATAACCATCACACCTCCTACTATAACCATCACACCTCCTGTAACCATCACACCTCCTACTATAACCATCACACCTCCTGTAACCATCACACCTCCTACTATAACCATCACACCTCCTACTATAACCATCACACCTCCTCCTATAACCCATCACACCTCCTACTATAACCCATTACACCTCCTGTAACCATCACACCTCCTGTAACCATCACACCTCCTGTAAACATCACACCTCCTCCTATAACCTATAACCATCACACCTCCTCCTATAACCATCACACCTCCTCCTATAACCATCACACCTCCTACTATAACCCATCACACCTCCTCCTATAACCCATCACACCTCCTGTAACCATCACACCTCCTGTAACCATCACACCTCCTGTAACCATCACACCTCCTGTAACCATCACACCTCCTGTAACCATCACACCTCCTGTAACCATCACACCTCCTCCTATAACCATCACACCTCCTCCTATAACCATCACATCTCCTCCTATAACCATCACATCTCCTCCTATAACCATCACACCTCCTCCTATATCCATCACACCTCCTGTAACCATCACACCTCCTCCTATATCCATCACACCTCCTGTAACCATCACACCTCCTCCTATATCCATCACACCTCCTGTAACCATCACACCTCCTCTAACCAGTTCAATTTAAGGGGCTTAATTGACATGGGAAACATATGTTAACATGGCCAAAGCAAGTGAAGTAGATAATATACAAAAGTGAAATAAACAATAAAAATGAACAGTGAACATTACACATACAGAAGTTCCAAAAGAATAAAGACATTTCAAATGTCATATTATGTTTATATACAGTGTTGTAACGATGTGCAAATAGTTAAAGTACAAAAGGGAAAATAAATAACCATAAATATGGGTTGTATTTACAATGGTGTTTGTTCTTCACTGGTTGACCTTTTCTTGTAGCAACAGGTTACACATCTTGCTGCTGTGATGGCACACTGTCGTATTTCACCCAGTAGATATGGGAGTTTATCAGAATTGGGTTTGTTTTCTAATTATTTGTGGGTCTGTGTAATCTGAGGGAAATATGTGTCTCTAATATGGTTATACATTTGGCAGGAGGTTAGGAAGTGCAGCTCAGTTTCCACCTCATTTTGTGGGCAGTGTGCACATAGCCTGTCTTCTCTTGAGAGTCAGGTCTGCCTACGGCGGCCTTTCTCAATAGCAAGGCTATGCTCTCTGAGTCTAGGTCTAATCTGAGGGGGGCCTAAATGGGGTATGGGCATGGTTGACTTGGGGGGGGGGGGGGGGTATTGATTGGTTGCGGTGGGGGTGTGGATGTGGCTGGTGGTGTTGCGGTCTGGATGTAGGTCCTCTCGGTGTGGGTCCTCTATGTGTAGGTCCGGGTGGGGGAGAGGGGGGGTCCCGCAGGTCTGGGTGAGTGTCTCGCTGGTCTGGATGGGGTGTCTATTGATCTGTTGCTCCTGTGTGAAGTGTTGGGGCTGCGTTTGAGAGCGATGTCCTTTAGGGTCGGGGCGAAGGTGGGCACTGCTGCCTTGTAGAGGTGGACCTGGTCATAGAGGCTGTTCAAGTCCAGGGTGGAGTGGTGGGCCAGGTAAACATTTGGTTTTGAGGCACGGTCACGGGAAAAATTGCGTTTACCCGCTGTATGGTAGCAGGGTGAACGTCTTTTCGTGGTAGCAGGGTGGAGATAACCACTTGTGCATTGGTGAAAGTAGAAGAAGCTTTTTCAATCACTCCCTTGAGTCCTGTGGCCACCCTTTCTTGCTGTGTTCTCAGGTCATTTGTGCTTGTGTGTATTATTATGTGGCTGGGTGAACCTAGTTGGTCCTCAGACAGCAGGTCTAGTGTATGCTGGGTGTTTGGACACCAGAGTTTAGACACTATGTGTTTGGGAACTTGTTTTTCTTCTTGTATATATTCCCGTTTGAGTCCATAAGGAGTACAATCTGTGTCTTGTGTATGTCCTCAGTGGGTGTGTGTGAGTGGGGGAGGGGGGGGTTGTCAGGAGGGCTATCAGGTTGGCTGATGGGGGGGGGGGGGGTTGTCAGGAGGGCTATCAGGTTGGCTGATGGGGGGGGGGGGGGGGGGGTTGTCAGGAGGGCTATCAGGTTGGCTGATGGGAGGGGGGGGGGGTTGTCAGGAGGGCTATCAGGTTGGCTGATGGGGGGGGGGGGGTTGTCAGGAGGGCTATCAGGTTGGCTGATGGGGGGGGGGGGTTGTCAGGAGGGCTATCAGGTTGGCTGATGGGGGGGGGGGGTGGTTGTCAGGAGGGCTATCAGGTTGGCTGATGGGGGGGGGGGGGGGGTTGTCAGGAGGGCTATCAGGTTGGCTGATGGGGTGGGGGGGGGTTGTCAGGAGGGCTATCAGGTTGGCTGATGGAGGGGGGGGGTTGTCAGGAGGGCTATCAGGTTGGCTGATGGGGGGGGGGGGGTTGTCAGGAGGGCTATCAGGTTGGCTGATGGGGGGGGGGTTGTCAGGAGGGCTATCAGGTTGGCTGATGGGGGGGGGGGGGGGGGTTGTCAGGAGGGCTATCAGGTTGGCTGATGGGGGGGGGGGTTGTCAGGAGGGCTATCAGGTTGGCTGATGGGGGGGGGGGTTGTCAGGAGGGCTATCAGGTTGGCTGATGGGGGGGGGGGTTGTCAGGAGGGCTATCAGGTTGGCTGATGGGGGGGGGGGTTGTCAGGAGGGCTATCAGGTTGGCTGATGGGGGGGGGGGGGTTGTCAGGAGGGCTATCAGGTTGGCTGATGGGGGGGGGTGCTCATGGTGTGTGGGATCCTCTGCTTGGGATTCTTCATTTGTCGGTCCCGCTGTGATTTTGACGCCGCGGTCAGGGGTGGACTGCTCTGCTATGGTGTCGAGATGGTGTCGGGAGCTGAGGTGGGCTGTTCTGCTGGCTTCTCTTTGGGGGTGGCCACCTCTAGTAGGTTGTTCTCTGTCACACGCCATCCCCCTCGCCTTCTCCTCCAGCAGTCTGATCCTCTCCTCCATCCCCCTCAACCTCTCCTCCAGCAGTCTGATCCTCTCCTCCATCCCCCCTCACCCTCTCCTCCAGCAGTCTGATCCTCTCCTCCATCCCCCCTCACCCTCTCCTCCAGCAGTCTGATCCTCTCCTCCATCCCCCCTCACCCTCTCCTCCAGCAGTCTGATCCTCTCCTCCATCCCCCTCACCCTCTCCTCCAGCAGTCTGATCCTCTCCTCCATCCCCCTCACCCTCTCCTCCAGCAGTCTGATCCTCTCCTCCATCCCACTCACCCTCTCCTCCAGCAGTCTGATCCTCTCCTCCATCCCCCTCACCCTCTCCTCCAGCAGTCTGATCCTCTCCTCCAGCAGTCTGATCCTCTCCTCCATCCCCCTCACCCTCTCCTCCAGCAGTCTGATCCTCTCCTCCATCCCCCTCAACCTCTCCTCCAGCAGTCTGATCCTCTCCTCTAGTGCTCTGTTCTTCTCTTGCTCTTTCTCCTGTTGATGTTGTCTCACCACAGTCCAGAGTGCAGATATGTCTCTCTCCACCTCCAACTCTCCAGGTCTAGTTAAGGGGGTGTTGTTGTGCTGGACTGTTGTCTGGGTCTGTGCTGACTGGAGTGTAATCACCTGCTGTTCCAGCTCCACCTGCCTTACCTCCAGCTTGGTAAATGTATCCTTCGTTTCAATGAGGGAGTAGTACTCTGTGCTGGGAGGTTGACTTTCTACTTGGGGTTGCTCGTCTGTGGGGTTATTTAATGAAGAGGTCTGGTCTGACCCGCTCGGGGTGGGGGTATCTTTCTCAAGGGAGAGCTTCTCCTGCTGGGCTAATTCCTTGATTAGGTGAAAGTCCAGCTGAGACTGTTTGGGGTTGCCCTGTACCAATACTGTTCCAGAATTATAGAGATTTATATTAGCTGACTCAGAGTCCTCGTTGTCTAGTATCCTGAGTTTCCACCCCTCGTTAACACCCCCATCCTTGCCCTAGCAAGCTCGGTAGTCCAACTCAGTATTCAGTCCTCATCAAGTAAAATATGTCCTTGTAATGTATTTTTCTTCGTGGCTTTTGAATATAAAATATAGCTTCAGACTAAACATTACTCACTCAGTTCCTGGTTGGATGGAGTTTTCTGTTTGTTTGCCAGAGCATTTGCTGTATAGCTCTCTCTCGCTCTCTCGCTCTCTCGCTCTCTCGCTCTCTCGCTCTCTCTCTCGCTCTCTTTCTCGCTCTCTCTCGCTCTCTCTCTCTCGCTCTCTCTCGCTCTCTCTCTCTTCCTCCTCCACCATGGAGCAAGGTGATCCCAGGATGTGGTCCAGTTCAGTAAAGATGGACGAGAAAGAGTGATGGACGTGTGTGTATATACTCTGTATACAGCAGGGCTGGAGTTGAATTGAGAGCAGTTAATTCAGGATGTTAACTTAAATAAGTGTGGAGTGGGGGGCTGTCTGTGGAGTGGGGGTCTGTGTGTGTGGAGTGGGGGTCTGTGTGTGTGGAGTGGGGGTCTGTGTGTGTGGAGTGGGGGTCTGTGTGTGTGGAGTGGGGGGCTGTGTGTGTGGAGTGGGGGGCTGTGTGGAGTGGGGGGCTGTGTGGAGTGGGGGTCTGTGTGTGTGGAGTGGGGGGCTGTCTGTGTGGAGTGGGGGGCTGTGTGTGTGGAGTGGGGGGCTGTGTGTGTGGAGTGGGGGGCTGTGTGGAGTGGAGTGGGGGGCTGTGTGGAGTGGGGGGCTGTGTGTGTGGAGTGGGGGGCTGTGTGTGTGGAGTGGGGGGCTGTGTGTGTGTGGAGTGGGGGGCTGTGTGGAGTGGGGGGCTGTGTGGAGTGGGGGGCTGTGTGGAGTGGAGTGGGGGTCTGTGTGTGTGGAGTGGGGGGCTGTGTGTGTGGGAGTGGGGGGCTGTGTGTGTGTGGAGTGGGGGGCTGTGTGGAGTGGAGTGGGGGGCTGTCTGTGTGGAGTGGGGGGCTGTGTGTGTGTGGAGTGGGGGGCTGTGTGTGTGGAGTGGGGGGCTGTGTGTGTGTGGAGTGGGGGGCTGTGTGGAGTGGGGGGGCTGTCTGTGTGGAGTGGTGGGCTGTGTGTGTGTGGAGTGGGGGGCTGTGTGTGTGTGGAGTGGGGTCTGTGTGTGTGGAGTGGGGGGCTGTGTGTGTGTGGAGTGGGGGGCTGTGTGTGTGTGGAGTGGGGGGCTGTGTGTGTGGAGTGGGGGGCTGTGTGTGTGGAGTGGGGGTCTGTGTGTGTGGAGTGGGGGTCTGTGTGTGTGGAGTGGGGGGCTGTGTGTGTGGAGTGGGGGGCTGTGTGTGTGTGGAGTGGGGGGCTGTGTGTGTGTGGAGTGGGGTCTGTGTGTGTGGAGTGGGGGGCTGTGTGTGTGTGGAGTGGGGGTCTGTGTGTGTGGAGTGGGGGGCTGGGCTGTGTGTGTGTGTGTGTGTGTGTGTGTGTGTGTGTGTGTGTGTGTGTGGGGGGGGGGTTGTGTGTGTGTGTGTGTGTGTGTGTGTGTGTGTGTGTGTGTGTGTGTGTGTGTGTGTGTGTGTGTGGGGGGGGGGTTGTGTGTGTGTGTGTGTGTGTGTGTGTGTGTGTGTGTGTGTGGAGTGGGGGGCTGTGTGTGTGTGTGTGTGAAGTGGGGGGCTGTGTGTGTGTGGATCCTAGTTCCAATCCACTTGCTCCTATATCCTATTCTCTAGCTCATTGTTCCTATCCCCTAGTTCCTAGCTCCTATCCTCTAGCTCCTATCTCCTTTATATCCTATCCCCTAGCTCCTATTCCATAGTTCATAGTTCCTAGCTCCTATCCCCTTGCTCATAGTTCCTAGCTCCTATCCCTTTGCTCATAGTTTCTAGCTCCTATCCCCTAGCTCCTTTATATCCTGTCTCCTATCCCCTAGCTCCTATTCTCTAGCTCATAGTTCCTAGCTCCTATCCCCTTGCTCATAGTTTCTAGCTCCTATCCCCTAGCTCCTTTATATCCTGTCTCCTATCCCCTAGCTCCTATTCTCTAGCTCATAGTTCCTAGCTCCTATCCCCTTGCTCATAGTTTCTAGTTCCTAGCTCCTATCTCCTTTATATCCTATATCATATCCCCTAGCTCCTATCCCCTTGCTCATAGTTCCTAGCTCCTATCCCCTTGCTCATAGTTCCTAGCTCCTATCCCCTTGCTCATAGTTTCTAGCTCCTATCCCCTAGCTCTTTTATATCCTGTCTCCTAGCTCCTAGCTCCTATCCCCTTGCTCGTATTCTCTAGCTCATAGTTCCTAGCTCCTATCCCCTCGCTCATAGTTTCTAGTTCCTAGATCCTATTTTCTAGTTCCTAGCTCCTATCCCTTATTTCCTATC